>NW_006399830.1:2117829-2119643 GCF_000299155.1 Elephantulus edwardii
TGTGGGCAGTTCCACTCCCTGTGGGCAATTCCACTCCCCATGGGCAGGTCCACTGTCCGTGGGCAGCTCCATTCCCCGTGGACAGCTCCACTCCCAGTGGGCAGCCCCACCCCCCACGGCTGTGAGTCTGAAATGCGTCAATGACACACGGCAGCACTGTGTGCTGAGCAGATTTCAGTGGCACATCCAGAAGATGGAATTAGGAAGGAAGGTCTGGCAACCCGAGAAAAGAAAACCATCAGATAAAAGCCCATGGATCACAATAGTCCAGTTTGCCATTCATGGTTGGGCATCTCTGTCCACTCACGGGGTGGGCTCAGCAGTCACGGACACCGACAGCATTTCCCCATTTACACACATGACAACCGAGGCCCAGCACCAACGAGGGACTTGTTTAAGCTCACAGAGCCAGCAGGCAGCAGAGCCAGGCTTCATGGTCCACCAGCTGGCTCAAGTCCAAGTCCATAGCTCGTTCTGCTATATTATCCTGCCTCTTAATGGTCCCGGAAAATACCAGAGTCTGACTAAGAAACCCCAAAGCCCTAGAAAGTGTTGTCTTGGGCAGCTCCAGGCCGCGTGGGATCTGTGGGCACAGTATGAGCACCATGGTGTCCCTGCCTTGTTACTGACGTTGTTGTTACTCCTATTCAGGGTCAAGCCGATGCCCTCCCAAAGCTCCACAGAGTCTCCATGGCTGTGACCTTTTGGAAGCATCATCAGACCTGTCTTCCAAGGAGCTTGTAGGTGCACTGGGACTGCCAGTCTCCTGACTAGCAGCTGAGAACTTAAAACTGTCATGCTTGGGTGTGAAGATACACATTTCTGTGATGGGATGAGGGCAGGAAGAAAGTTTATACCCTTGGAACAAGACCCGCTGAGGGCTGGAATCCAGTTTTGGGAGCATGGGCTTTGCACCCTTCCATATGGACATGGAGAGCCTTGCCCATTAAAGCAAATGAGCAGAGGTGGACCAGTGGTGAAACTGCAACAGATATCCTGGGGGAAGCTGAAATGTGAAGCTGGAAGAGGGAGTGAGGGGAGGGTGGGTGGAAGGACAGATGGATGGGTGAGTAGATGGGTGAATGGGTAGATGGATAGATGGGTGCATGGATGCTTGGAGGAGTAAGTGCATGAGTGGTTGGATGGATGACTGGATGGATAGGGAAGTGTGTAGATGGGTGGATGGACGGATAGGTGAACACTGATGGCTTGGTGGTTGATAAGTGGATGCATGGATGGACGGATAGGTGAACACTGAAGGCTCGGTGGTTGATAAGTGGATGCGTGGAAGAATGAGTGGATGAACAGATGACTAGATGGATGAATGCACTGATAAATGATAGGTAAATGAGGATGGGTGGATGGGTAAGTGAATGATTGCAAAGATGGGTGGGTGGGTTGATAGGAATGGCTGGCTGGCTGGCTAGCTGGATAGATGGATGGATGGATGGATGGATGGATGGATGGATGGATGGGTAGTGGTTGGAAGGATAGCTGGATGGGAATGAATGATGAGTGGATGGATGGAACAATAGATGGGTGGATAAATGGCTAGATGGATGGGTAGGGCGGATAAGGATGAATGGATGGATGAGTGGCTGGGAGAGCGGATATAAGGATAGGTGGGTAGGTGGGTAGGGTGGATGGATGGATGCATGCCTGGCATATGTGACAGCAGAAATCAGCCATTAACATTGGGCCACTGCTACCAATCACACAAATTCAACAGCTGCCATTAAACTCTCTGAGCCCTTAAATAAATGACAACCCTCCATGAAACAGCCACTCCATTAAAACCAATGACCCAGGAGCAG
>NW_006399830.1:2119962-2195315 GCF_000299155.1 Elephantulus edwardii
GCTGTGAGTCCTTTGGTAACATGTGCACTGACCATGCTCTTCCCAGGTGATGTGTCATGAAGTCGCTGACCCCAGAGGATTCACTGAGTTTGATTTTTCTTTTTACAGAAAAGAGTTAAGATGTCCCCTCAACAGTTGTCTTGATTTTCTTTCTGTTTGAAAAATCTAGTATTTTCTAGAAAGGTTGGCTAGTGTAGGCACAGAAATGAAAAGAATATCTACCTCACAGACCTAACAAAGGCAGTGCTGGCTCAACAGTAGTATTCTGGCCTCATGTGAGACTCGGCATGGCCCCGGCCAACTCACCTCATGTGCGGACACCACCTGTCCTTCAGTGGACACTTATGTGCTGCTAGGACACTGGACCGGTTACAGAGGGTCTCTCTAGACTAAGTCAGACCAGGAAGAAAGGCCTGGCAATCAGCTTCTCCTGACAACCGGCCATTGTGAATAACCAGGCAGCATTTCTTTACATTGTACATGGAGTTCCTGTGACTCCACGGTAAACAACAGGTTTAGAGTATGTTTGGGCCCAGATCAAACACACTGCCATTCAGCCACTTTCAGCTCGTGGCGGCCCTGCTGCTGCTGCCCTCATCGTTTAGTGCTGTTGAGACAACGAGGATTTGCAGCACCCTCTGAACAACGGCCTGGTACCTTGCTTGAAGCTGCACCATCCTCTTGTCTCCATCACGCTCAAGCGCATGGCTGCAGTTACGGTGTCAGTCCGTCTTGTTGAGGGTCTTCCTCTAGTTCACTGACCCCCTCGTTTCCCGAGCATGATGTCTTTTTCCAAGGCTGACCACTCCTGATAATACACCCAAAGCTTGTGGGGCCCAGTTTTACCTTCTGTGCCGCTTAGGAATCCCTGGCCGCACTGGCTCAGGACAGGTTTGTTATTTTGGCAGCTTGTGGTTTACTGAATACTCTTCACAAACTTCACAATTCAAAGTCATTCATTCTTTGGTTTTCTTCGATCATTGTCCGATTTTCAGGTGCACGTGATGCAGTTGGAGCTATCCTGGCTGGAGTTAGATGTACCAGTCTTTACGCTAGGACAGAGTCCACGGCTCAGGGTTTCCAAGGCTTACAGAAGCAGATGGATGCCGCTTTCTCTTGAGGAGCAGCTGGTGGGTTCAAACTGCTGACGCTTTGGTCCACAGTTAAATGCTTTAACAGCAGCACCCCAGAACTTATTGTTAAGGTTATTGGGTGACATCAATTTTTGACTCAGAGTGACCCCAAGTGTCAGACTAGAACCAGCATTTAGGGTTCCTCAGACTGCAGATCTTCACATACACAGGCTGCCTCGCCCTTCGTCCAAGGGGTGACTGGTGGGCTCAAACCGCCCACCTTTTGGCCAGCTGCCCAATGCTTGATTCACCACACCCCCAGGACACGGAAGCAGATGCTGTAATTTGCTCTTCTGTGTCCCAACCCCCGGCCTTCTGTGTGCTTCAAATCCCACCCTCTCTCCACAGCTCCTGGCAGCTGCAGCAAAGGGAATCATGTGTCATATCTTGTATTTTCTCATTTTATGCTTGATGTAACTGACAACGCTGCAAATAATCAGTATTAACATCCCGATTTCACTGGGGAACAGCTCTCAGAGATTCAGCAATGCCGGGCAGTCCAAGGTCACACAGCTTGAAAGATGAGCGAACAGGACTTGAACCTGTGACATGGAGGGGTCACACCCCCTTACCTTCCCACCTGCCCTCTGGACTCTGAAGAGGGATCTCAAAGCCCAAACCCCCATATCCTTTCTCTTTAGAAGAATTGGGTTTAGAAGTTACCTACAAGCCGGGTAGAGGACCAGGCCTCACATGATAGGCTGGTTTCACACAGCTGAGATCCCAGATGGCTACTGGCCTTCATACTGGCTACCAGGTTCTCAAAAGGCCATCACCCAGGGTGTAAAGAGAATACGACCCAGGCCACATTGGGTGTCAGATCCCATGTGCCTTGATTCACAGCAAAAACCAAACCAAACCAAACCAAAGAGAAACATCACTACATGGATTCTGAGTCACGGCGACCCCTTGTTCTTGAGTAGAACAGCACCCTAGGAGAGAGGCCGATGGCAGGGCCTTCCTTCTCTGTAATCACCAAGCAGCTTTGAACCCCCAACCTTTCTGTTACTAGCTGAGCACAAACCATGTAGGACCTTTGTGACCCAGCAGATCCATCATTTCTTTGCAGCCCCCTGAGTGAGGAGACCTGGTGGCAGGGGAGCCACAGAAGTGAGAGGTAGTGGAATTGTTAGCTGTGTATCGATTCACACTCATGACTTCCTCACAAACATCACAAAGCTTCATAAATGCCAGGTGGTCACCTTTCAGAAAAGTCACAGTTATCAAAAGAACAGCTTGCCAGGGACAAGCAAAGGCTCTGCAAGGAGGGGTGTGTGTGTGTGTGTGTGTGTGTGTGTGTGTGTGTGACACCAGCTCCATCATGCCTCTCCCACTTCCTGAAGCCTAAGGTGACCCTGCGGCAGGTGACAGGCCCTCCTCCCCAGGAGGAGGTCACACCTTGACCTTCCAGGACCAGGAAGACGCACACAGCTCAGAAAACTCCTACTCAGACATAGCAGCCCCAGCTAGAAGACCCTTCCAGAGTCCACATCTCTGCTTCTCTCTTTCCCTCTAAGCCAGGGGCCCGAGGGATCTCTAGGTCTCCCTGTGATGGAGGGGTTTCAGGCTTGAGGTCACTGGGGTCTAATGGTGGTATCCCTGCCCCTTCTGCTGCACCCTCCCTTTCCATCTCTGCCCCAGTGAGCTTCTCACCCGAGTGTCTGAGTCACCCTGGCTGTGGTCTGCAGACTTCCTGCCATTTCAGGTGTCTCCCATCCCCCCTTGGGGCAGGTACTCCCAGGGGCCTCCTTGCTCCTCCAGGCTTAGGGGCTAGGCGAGAGGGACTGGGGGTGGGAGATGGAGGTAGAGAGAGGAGAGGAGGAGGGGTGAGGACCAGAGGAAGAGGGGTGGAGAGATGACCAGGAGGTCCAGGACGTGTGCAGAACACAAGGGTCCCCTGAGAGCCCCCCTGTGCCTCTACAGTGTCTGGTCCGTAACTAACCTCACGCACCTCCCACACTCTCCTACTGCCTTAGTGGACCCCCTCCAGCCTTCCCTTCTACCCTCCAGAACCCCACTTCTCTCTAGGAGGCGCCTCCAGACCCTCGTCCACTCCAGCCTACCTAGACAGTCCCTCTCTTCCTCTCCAGCACCTTCCCTCTCCAGGCCCCCACTTGTCGTCGCCTCCACACCTCTTGGTGCCCCCTCAGGCCCCCTCACTCTCTCAGTGGTCCTTCTGCAAACCCTCCGGAACAGAACCACTTGCGTGCCTACCTGACCAACTCATGCTCCGAGATCGCCGCTGCAGCTGCCTCCTCCAAGCTGGCCTTCGGCTTCCTCCTCGTGCCGGCTGGGCCCCCGTCCCTGCGGCCTGCACCCGTCAGAGGCTGCTGGGCCGGGAGGGGGCTGTGAGAGGCCCAGGTGGGAGTCCAGAGGGAGTCTAGAGGCCCAAAGAGCAGAGAGAGAAAAAGAGGAGAAAGTGTGTCAGAGGCTGGGAGGGGCGGGAGAGAAAAATGCAAAACCCGACAGGAAGTGAGACGAAAAATGCAAAAGGTTAGAACAGGAGATGGGGGCGGGGCGCTGGGCCAGGGTTCTGGAGAGAGGTGGGCTGAGGTGGACGCATCCAGAGCTATGCTGGGGCCAGGTTCTGGGGTGTGAGCGATGGGCACAGGGGACAGGTGGACAGGGATGGGTCTGCCGAGGCGAGCCTGAGAGGACAGACCACTGCCTCCAGTGGAATGAAACTGGCCCCTCCTTATCCCCAGCTGGGACCCCAAACCAGCAGGACATCTGAGCACAGCTGTGGCCTGGGGTGCAGGCTGGGACACCTCTTTTTGGCCCCTGCCTTGGGACTTCAGCTCACATTCAGATACATTTTGTTTCATAACATTCATTCCGATGAATTGACACAATTCACGGATCACAGTGTGTGAGCATCTTGTTGCATTTTGTCTTCTCACTTAACAGCTGTGATGGTGCAGGGTCCATCAGCCTGTGCACCGGCGGTTACGATGATTTCATGCTGCATAGTGAGACCTTTTACAGGCCAATCACATCCAGGATCACATCCAGGATGAAGTCGTCTAGGAGCAGCCAATCAGGTGAACAGTATCCCCTCAGCAGTGTGGCCTGGACCCAGTAGAGGTGGACGTCCTGGCAAAGTTCTCTGGCCTTTTGTTCCATCTGAATCCTGACACTGGCTCATTGTCATCTTCCCTGGACATGGGCCAGCGAGTCACCATACTCCCTGCTGACCTCAGATTCATCTCCGTCCGCAGCCTGTAAGGCAGCAGCCTACCTTCTTGTCTGCTGATCTCAGGCTCATCGGCCTGCAGCTATCTGAGCCAGGAGAAGCCTCCAGCATGAAGTCTGACCCACGAACTTAGGACTTTCTACCTCTGCAAGCCAGTGAGCCATTTCCTTGACAGAAATCTCTCTCTGGAGTTTCAGGCTAAGTGTTGGGCTGTTATTACAAAGATTGACAGTTCAAATCCACTTGCTGAACTTTAGGAGAAAGATGAGCAGTCTCTTGTCGAAATTTGATGCCTTGGAAAACTGCTAGAGGGTCATCGTGTGTGCACATGCCTATGTACAGGTAGCTCTGGTGGCCTAGTGGTAAGAAGTTGAGCTGTCAACCCAAACGCAGGCAGTTCAACTACACCAGCCACCACTCAGGAAAGATGGGCAGTCTCCCGTGCAACTTATTGGCTCAGAAAACCTGCTGGAGGGTCCGCTATGGTTCAGTTCCAGCTCAATGGTACCTAACAACATACACACACTTCATTGGGCTTGCTTCTAGGGCAAAGCCTAGGGAACTTAGCCTAAGAAACAGCTGACCATTTACCTTCTAAGTCAGGTTTCAACTTCTCTTGAAAACTTTCTTGAGCTCTTTAAGGATAAAGAATATTCAACAAATGAAATGGCTGAAAGAGAAGATACATAATAAATAAGAACTGAGGTCTGTGCACAGAAATACTGGAGCTTTGGCCTTTCTGAGGAGCAGAATTACAGTTATTCTTATGGGCCAGGACACCAAGGAGACCATGGGTTTGCTTTCTACAGACCATGTTCAAAGACGCCATCCAGAATGACAAAGAGAGGAGGTTCCTAAAATAAGCACCAAGGCCCACAGAGGGCCAGTGACATGACTGGCTGTCTGCAGGGGACCAAGCACGCACAAATCTCACCTTTAGGTCCTAAAAGCATTTAAACACAGAGCCCTGGGTCCACACACGGCCGCTAAGAGGCATGTCTTATGGTTTGGATGGTGTCCCCACAAAAAGACGCATTGAAGTACTTCCTTCGCCAGCATGTATGCTAAGGTTGGAACGATACAGAGAAGGTTCACGTAACTCCTGTGCACGGATGATGTCTCAGTGCTCTAGTGCTGCTGTAACAGAGACTCCGCAAGCGGGTGGCTTTAACAAACAGAAATGTGTTCTCTCACAGATAAGGAGGCTAGAAGTCCGGGTCTGGGGGGCTAGTTCTCATGAGAGGCTTTCTCTCTCTCCGTTGGCTCTGGGGGAAGTCTCTTGTCTTCTGTTCAGCTGTGAACTCACTCATTTAATCCCTTTTACGTCTCAGAAAGGGAGCTCTGGTGGCTTAGTGGTAAGAAATTGTGCTGCCAACCCAAAGATGTTGCTGCTGTTATGTGCCGTCGAGTTGGAACCGACCCATGATTGACTCTCCAGTGGGTCTTCAGAGGCAGTAAATTGCACAGGAGGAAATTGTTCATTTTCTCCTGTGGAGTAGCTGGTGGATTTGAACATGACTTTGGGATTGAAAATGTCATGTAAGCCACATCTCCAATCAAACACTTTCAACTGGTTGACTTCTCATAGCAGATCTCTCCATGGATGTGATTAGATTGTCAACAGTCTCATTGAGGAAGTGATTCTGTTACATCAGATCACATCAAAGGAAAGAGTGTGTCCTGAACCAGAGAGTCCCAGACAGCCACATAGACACAGCCATACCCATCACACTGGCCCTTGACTCTTAACCTTGACTGTGGGACACACGAAAGTGGGGGTTCATAGCATGTTGTCTCTCAATCCAGTATTTCTGTAACTGAAGTCTTCTCAGGGCCAGAAAGGACATGAACTCAGGGCCCATGTGGTAATTGCTATACTGGATGTGTATCATGAGATCATCCATTTTTCTGATATTGCCTGCTCAGCCTGCCCTGATTGGTTTCCCCCCGACATTCTCCAGTGTCTCTCCAGCATGGCCTGGCTTCACTTTCTCCTCCCTGGAAAGTCTAGCTATGCAGATATAGCAGCTTAAATGTTGCCTGAGCTGCCGCAGGTGTGATCAGAGGGGGGAATGAGAGGCTGCAGCTTTACCAGAAGTATGTGGAGTCCAGTCACAACACTGTTTTTGAGATGCTTCTGTGTGACATTATGAAGAAAATGGAATGAGAGAGGGAGCCTAGGGGGTAGTGTGGCGCTACGCTCAGATGACCCCTCCTGTCTCAGTGCCCTCCCTTCCCCAACCCTCCTCTCCAGAGAACTATCTCATCCAGAGGCGGCAAAGAAAATCATTCCTTATCAGTGAAACAGTCACACACATGGGACAGCAAAATGGCATTTCACAAACTATTGATCTGAGAATTAATACATTGCTTTTATCCCAGATGCCATACCTCGACACCATTGTCAACATTCATGTCCTTCCTCAACCAGAGTAGCTCTTAGAGCAAATCGGAACCTTGTAGGCCTTTAATTGTGTTTTACGTCCTTATATTTTTATGCCCTGAGTCTTCTCTCTGCCCCTTCAAGCTCATTCCTCTTAATTTCAGATTGTTTCCATGCCATTTCCCTACCCAGAGAAGGATCCAGAATGACTTCCATGTTTCAAGATTACCCTTAACCAATGAAAACAATCCATCAGAAGGTCCGCTTGCTTTTCTGTATGCTTAACACCTTAAACGACCCTTGACTCTTCTATTTTTTAAGCCTTTGCAGAAAGCATGGCTTAACTCCAGGAGAAGTGTGTTCCCATCTGCAGGCTGGTTAATGCACATTCTACAGCTTCCACTTGCGTGAGCTGTGAAATATGTTGATCACTGTCTATATATTTCACAGGAGAAAGACACCTTGAAACTCACTCTGTCACAGAGCTGGTGCAGACTGCTGGCATTTCAGTGCAAAATGATCATAAGTTCCTCCTGGCACCACTGCTGAAATGAACTTTTTGGTCCAAGTCTAGAAGAATAACTCTGTTGCCCCACCAAGTTGTCTTTTTCCTCTTGCTGTTGTTACAAGGATACACAGTGAAACGTACACCACGTGGCCATTTTTATGGCATTCTTCGAGTTGTGCATCCGCATTCTCCTTTTCTGAGTTATCCTTCCCCTATTAAAGTGGCGTCAGTGCCCTCCTAAGCTTCCTGTCTGATATTCTGACAATGAGTGGTGGTTGTCATTTGGATCAAGATAGTTCTCCAAAAAAGCACAGTGTTAAAGGTAGACATAGTTTACTAAATAAGTGTATTGTCTAGGGATATTTTTTGTTTAAAGCATAAAGATGATCTCAGGGAAACAGTTTAGAAACTCATCCAGGATTCATAGATCCAGAAACTCTGGATTCCATAAGGATTTGGCATTCTCTTCTGTATTTTTCAGAGGCACCATTTCCCCCACACACACACAAAGCAGATACTGATGAAGTGTAAAAATATACCATTTCCTCCAGATTGCTGTCTGCTTCCCACTCTTCCTTTCCAGTGGGACAGTCCCTAAAACTTGGCCACCTCTCTCTCTCTTAGTCAATTTTAGGGGAATTTGCACATTACATCCATTTAACAATATACAGTATGTGCTTGGAATTCTCGATGAAGAATGAGAAATTACACTAATGACAAGAAATGTGGATGCGCTCTTGCATCAGGCCCCTAACAGCTGCTTGTCTTCAGGAATTTTCCCATCAGCACGTAGAGGCATCCACGTTGGTCTTTTCTTCCTCTAGCTTTGCAATGGCCTTTTGTGTTCTTCATGGATGATGTTCTTGATATCCTCCCACAGCTCATCTGGTCTTTGTTCATTAGTGTCCAAGGCCTCAAACCTGTTTTTGAGATGGTTTTTAAATTCAGGTGGGATAGACTCAAGGTTTTTAATTATGACTAACTTAATTTACTATGATGTCTACTGAAACTTTTATTAACTACCCGCTTTCCCTTCACCTAGCTCACCTACTTATTCATTCTCCTACCTTCTCTCTCATTATTCCTGTTAACTTTCCAGGATTGATTCTGTGTATAAACCTTTCCTTAGATTTTAATGTTATTATTTACACTGAGTTGGAACCTACTGGTAGCTGACCCTCCGGAGGGTTTTGAGAGGCAACAGAACACACAGGAAGAGATTGCCCAGCTTTCACCTATGGAACTGCTGGTGGACTTGAACCATTTGCCTTTGGGATGGCAGAGCAAATCCTTACTACCATTAGCCCACCAGAGCGCTCTATTTTTTAGACATATCTATATACATACCTCTTTTTAATGTTAGTGGTCTTATACCATAATTATCCTTTTGTGACAGACTTGTGCCACTCAGTATGATTTTTTAAAAGAATTTTATTTACTTTGTAGTTGAGAATATACACAGTAAAACATACACCAATTCAATAATTTCTACATGCCTCATTTTGTGACACTAATGACATTCTTCAATTTGTATAGCCATTCTCACTCTCTTTTTCTAAACTTGTGTTGAACATTAATATAAACTCATTTTCTCCTAAGGTTCCTATCTAATACTTGAGTATTTATCTAGTTGATTCCATTGAAAGAGTTCTTAGCAGAATATAACACTCAATGCAGACCATTTTCATTAGTTAAGATAGACTATTGTTTGGCTTTAAGAAGACTTCAGGAACATTTTTGGTTTAAAGTTTAAAGCTTATATCAGGACAATACTTTTCAGAGGTTTATCCAACCTGTATGGCTCCAGGAGATCTGTGGTTGATAAGAATTTTATATTCTATTCTGTATTTCCTCCCATTTTGGTCAATATTCTTCTGTGGTATGTTTGATCAAAATGTTCAGTAATGTTAGCTGGGCACTATCTATTTCTTCTGACCTCATAGCAAATTAAGTAATTGTTCATGGAGGCAATTAGCTACACATTCTATGTCCCCTTTCTGTTCTTTACTCTCCTTTTCTTTCAAGTGAATGGAGAACAACTGTTGTGCTTTGAATACTTGAATATGTCTCACTTTAAAAAATGTCGTTTTGGTTTGCATATAATCAATCATTCATATACATTGTGTTTCACTTATGTACATTGTGTTTTATATAATTAATTACTATCAATCTATGCTTATCACCCCATCTCTTTAAGTCCCCATTGCATCTTTAAAAATGTGAACGCTTTGTGAATTTATGTTTCCTTTGACGGGGACCCTGCTAATCTTCTCTGTATTGTTCCAATTTTAGCATATGTGTGAAGTGAGCATTGAAAGTTCTCTTGTAAGCGTTCAAGACCCCAAATACCACTCAATGAACTAGAGAGTAGAACAGAAGCAATAAACATGGAATTAACTGGAATGTCTCATGAAATCATGATTCTAAGACTCCAAACCAAGGAAATAAATCCTATAAATTTCCAATATAGGCATTTTGTGCCCATTTAAAAAGGAAAGTGTTCAGGCTTTTCTACTAATAAGAGTCCTTGAATAGAGGGTGTTACACATCAGTTGGCAACTGTTAAGGTCGGGAGTGCAGACCCTTCAGCTGTTCCATGCAAGAAAGATGAGGCAGCTTTTAAAGTAAAGATTTCAGCCTTGCAAACATTTAGGGAATTCTCTTCTGTCCTGTAAAGTTGGTATGAGCTGGAACTGACTTAATCTGTGAATTAGTGGATTTTGATGCATGAATTAATGGATAAGGAAGAATGAAGAATAATTAACACATTTCCATTATGGCGTTGAGAAAGATTATCGAATGTACCATGGGCTGAATGAGAAGATGACCAGATGGTCCTTAGAAGCAAGAATGATGAGACTTTTTCACATACTTTGTGTATTAGGAGGGGCCAGTCACTGAAGAAGGACATCACGTTTAGAAAACAGAGGGTCAGTGAGAAAGAGGAGGCCCCTGACCAGGTGAACCCACACAGTGGCTGCAGCAGTGGAATCCAGCCCAGTGGTGATTGTGAGGACGGCCAAGGCAGGGAGCAGTTGGAATCGTCTTGATGGCATCCACAGAAACAATCTCATCTATCATCATCATGCTGATAGCCTCTTTTGTCCTCTCCCTTTGCTTTGGAAGAAAAGTACTGGAAACACCCTAGCAATAAAGATGGCATTGAGTTAAGTCTGCTTTTAGCACCCAATGTTCAAGCACAAGAGTCATGCCTCATTAAAAATACGAATGTTGTTGCTGATGGAATTGGCCACTTTAAACACAGTCGTCCACACACCACCGGTTTGCAAACTGTTTTATAGTCATCTGGCTTTTTACGAGGCATCTCAGAGTCTATGTGCGGAATGCAGTTTGTTTCTTCAGGGCTCGTGGGATCACCCCAGCCAACAAAGATGCAAGTGCTCCATGGTGGTGTGGAAAGAACTGTCTCCCCAAAACATGTCAACTTGCCTGGTCACAGTTCTCAGTAGCTTGGCTGTTATGCAATTCAGTAGTTAGGGAATGATGTAATCATTATCCCCAGTGATGTGATCAGCCAATCAACTGTAAGGGGCTTAGGGTGGGGCGCAGCACCCCTATCCACATCATAGGTCTGATCTAGTGTAAGGGGAGTTTCCCTGCATTGTGTTCAGCATCATCCCTTATCTCACAAGAGATCCAAGGAGAAGCCCACAGAGGAGAGACCTCCACCCCCAAGAGAGAAGAGCTGGGAGTGGAGTGTTTGCTTTGAACCCAGGGTCCCTGTGCTATGAACCTTCTAGACCATAGCCAAAAAGAGAAATGCCCCCACTGAGTCTGATCAGGTGCACATGTGGGAAGTCTGCAGCGAACACTCACGGATGACTGTGTCATTTCTTACAGAAATCTGCTGGCTTATTGTGTGCCATCCAGTCAGAACCAACTCATAGCTGACCCTCCAGGAGGTTTCCAGAGGCAGCAAAATGCATGGGAGGAGACTGGCCATCCTTGCCCTGTAGAGCAGCTGGTGGATTTGAACCATATACCTTTTGGATTGTAGTGCAGCTTCTTACCACTAGGCCACCAGAGCCCCACCAGAACTGGCTTGTTGTTGTTATTGTTAGTTGCTGTCAAGTTTAGTACAACTCACAGCAACTCTGTGAACAGCCAGCCTGAAGCCTGCTCTATGTTGTCTCAGCCAGAACAAGCTTGGTGGTAAGAAATTGAGCCGACAACGCAAAGACACACAGTTTGAAACTGCCGGCTGCTCCTCAGGAGAAAACCAGACAATGTCTTCCCGTGTGATTTACTGCCTCCGGAAACCTGCTGGAGGGTCTGCTATGGGTGGCTTGATCTCACCGGTACACAATAACAATATATAATTTGCTTCTAAGATCTGGAGCAAGACAAGGAAACAGCCCTGCTGACAGCCGACTGCCCCATCTTTCTTCCATGAGGTGGTTGCTGGGCTCAAACCATCAATTCTTTGCTTGGCAGATGGTTACTTTTAATGACCGCACCACCGTAAACCACCCATTTAACCTTGAGGGATATAAAAATTGCAAATTTTACATTGAAAAGATTAATTATTATTATTTTGTTATTTTATTTATTATTTTTGTTACTATATTTGTATTATTTTGTCCTTAAAATTAAACGGTATATAGAATATTATAAGATGTGCACTGTTTCTGATCTTTGATTTAATCCTATTTGCAAAGCAAATCTTAAATGGTTGAGTAAGGACATGGAGATTTGCTACTGCCAGTTCAGCGGAAGGAACACTTGGACACACAGTCCCAGGTGGGCCCACGTGGAGCAGCCCTTCCTCTGCTCACGTGCACCTTGTGTCTCCGCCCCTCGCTGCGTTGAGGACCCTCCTTTATGCTGATATACTCTCCCCAGACAGAGTCCAAATGCGCTTTTCCCCTGGCACTAACTTTTGCATTGTGACATGACGAGAGTAAATTACAGTGTGGAAACAGCCCATACAATTTTAACGAACTTGAGTAGATAGATGAAACATATCAATATTTTATTAATAGCGATTCCGATACTCGGGGTCTGCATTGTCTTTCCCTGGGTGCAGATGGTTCTTTAAAGCTGTGTCATTCCATCTCGCCACCAAATGATGAGATCCATCATTCCTAATGGGCGCCATCTAGGTTGCAAAATAATTTTTGGTAATAATGATTTTTTTATTTGTTCTTTCATTTAGAAATAAATTATCATTATTGCTCTCAGTAGAACTGGCCAGAGAAGACCCTTTTGCCTTTTTTTTCTTCTCCGTTGCAACGTGAGTGTACGCACATGTGTCTGCTGACTCACCCACTCATTGCACGTGTGTCTTGCACGGCTGACTCACCCACTCATTGCACGTGTGTCTGCTGACTCACCCACTCATTGCACGTGTGTCTGCTGACTCACTCACTCATTGCACGTGTGTCTGCTGACTCACCCACTCATCGCACGTGTGTCTTGCACGGGTGACTCACCCACTCATTGCACGTGTGTCTGCTGACTTACCCACTCATCGGCGTGAAGTTGGAATCAACTCAGAGCTGACCTTCCTTTGGGTTTCCAAGGCTATAAACCCTAAGGGAGGAGACTGCTCACTGTGTTCCCTTGAACCACCTGATGGGGCATGGCCTTTGGGTTAGCAGGACAACTTGCTATGGACCAGGCCACCCGAGTTCTACTCCGTCTGTCTAATCTCTAGAAAGCTCTGGTGGCCTACTGGTAAGGACCTGCACTGTCAACCCAAAGGCATGTGTTTCAAATCCACCAACTTCCCTGCATGAGAAAGATGAGCAGTCTCTTCCCAAGCTATTTGTTGTTTTGATATGCTGAGTCATAGATGACCCTCCAGTGGGTTTACAGAGGCTGTAAATCAATGCAAGCTATTTACTGCTTCTAAAATACCCACTGGAGGGACCTGAGACCCAGAACTGGATGGTGCCCGGCTCCCCTCATTGCTCCACCTGGACCACGACAGCTTCAGCCCTGGGACCTGGGACCAGGAACTGCGTGGTGTCCGGTCCCCATCATTGTTCCAACAGGGTGGGATGAAGGTGTGGGCTCAGGATTTTCATTGTCTTCTTTTCCCCATCTCATTTCTCCACCTCCCATGAGGGATTTCTGGGGCCCCTTTCTGTAGAAGCAACATCCCCCTAAATCTTTGTCTCAAGGTCTGCTTCTGGAAAGCCCAATCCAAGACACAGAACAAAAGACAAACAGTAGGTATCTGAGGAGGCTCTTGCTGCTACAGGCCTTTCCATTAACTTTGGGTTTTTAATTTATTTTCCTTCTCTCTTTTCTTTCTTTCTTTTAACCTGTCCTTTTGGGGGCTTCCCTATTTTGTTGTGCTTGTGCTTGAAGTAACAGTTTACAGAGGGTATTGATGTGTTTCCCCCTTAAAGCATGATCATTTTGACTGCAGTCCCCACAGTGTAACAGCACCCTTCCCACTTCCTCTGTGCTTCTCATGTCTGTTTGTCCTTCCTGATTTCCTAGCATTGTCCCTAAGCAAATACTGTCCTTTGGCTCCATGCAGTTGATTTTTCTGAGAAATGCATTTCTCACAGGTTTTGTGACTTACTCTTTGTATCAGTCTTCCTGTTTTGGTTTTAACTGAGCATCTTACATGGCTGCATTTTCTTTCCTCTTACCATATGTCTGTCATAATTCTTGAAAAATGTTTTTTAGTGGCCCCACAATTCTTAAAAGTTAACAATATGCCAACAAAGCTACCAAAAATAATTGTTATTTACTCTCGAGTTAAAACGGAACCATAGCTGACCCTCTCTGGGTTTTCACACCAGTCAATTGCATGGGAAGAGATTACCCATCTTTCTCCCAAGGAGCAACTAGTGGATTCCAACTGCATACCTTTGGGTTGAAAGCAGAATTTCTTACCTCTAAACCACTAAATCTCCCTGACTAAAACCACACACACACACACACACACACACACCCCTATTTGGTGAATAATATAACAGAGTTATTTTGTGAATTGTGGCTTGAGTGAAAGTTTGCAAGGATAGATGCACCTGAAGGCCAGTGGTTTGAAACCACCCAGCAGCACTGCGGAAGTAAGACTTGGTGACCTGCCTGCATGAGGATTACAGCCGAGGAGCTGTGAGCAGCTCCCCTCCATCACACACGGCTAACACGAGCCAGCATCGGCATCACAACAGTGGGTTTGGGGATTTTGGTTTTGTTTTTTGTTTCTGTTAAAATAGGTAAGGCTCCTAGCTCTCTGGACTGTTCAAAGAAGCCAGTGGAATAATATTTGTAATGTGCTGAGCGAGGGGCCACTTCCTCCCCCACCTCCGGCCTGCCTTTGAGTGTCGGGCGGAGCTGAGAGGGGCTGTGTGGCTTCTTTAAAGTTTCCAGAGTTCTTTGTGAAGACCAGACGCCTGGCAGATGAAAGGCGGTTTAGGAACGTAAAATGCTGCTCTGATTACAATAAATCTTAACACCTCAAGTGATAGAAATAATCGTGCATGCAATACAGACAGGGGAGGCAGCAGTCCGGGTGCAGGCTCTGCCTCTTACACCTGCACAGCGGGCTGGGACGCACAGGTACACCTTGCTTTGTTGCTCTTTGCAGTGCTGTGTTTCTGGCTTTTTATGAAATGAAGGTTTGCAGCTGCTCCAGAGGACCGGGTGTATCAGGGCCATTTCCCCACAGCACAGACCCACTCACTTCATGCCTGCAACCCATTCCAGTCATTTCCACCATATTTTCAAATTTCTCATACAGCCATTGAACACTTCACAGATTCCCACACCAGAGCCAGGTCCTGCGGCCCAGGTTGATCCTGATGTGTGGTGACCCCCTCATAGAGTTTCCAAGGCTGATGATCTTTCTGGAAGCAGATACCTCTTCTCCCTCCAGAGGAGCAGCTGGTGGATTTGAACCACCGATGTTTTCGGTTAGGAGTCCAACAGCACAACTCCTTAGGGAACTACCCAAAGCCAACCAAACCCACTGCCACTGAGTCGCTTCCACCTCACAGCCATCTAGTTTTGAAGCTGTAAATTTTATCAGAAGGAGGCTGCCCATCCTTCTGTGGAGTGACTGGTGGATTAGAACCACTGACCTATCCATCAGCAGCCTAATACTTTCTGCAGGAGGCCACCAGGCTATGCAGAGGGCAAACATGACTTTCACAAGCCCTGGGAGACTGTTTTATCATGATCTGGACTAGAACTTGTGATGTCTCAGAGGTGTGCCTGTCCAGTTTCACCTCTCCTGGCTGTCACGTACCCACCTCCCTCTGTCTTTCTCTGTCTTTTCTCGTAGTGGATAAGGGTTGTCCCCACTCTGGTTTGACCTCTAATTTCACTGATGACATCTCCAAAGACCCTCTTGCCAACCCAGACACGTGCACAGATAGCAGCGGTTAGGACTTCCTCATACATTTTAGGGGGACACACAATTCAATCTGTCACAGCACATAAAAGAGGAGCCGATGACTATCAGGAGGAGAAGACTGATATACGGACGAAATAATAATCCGCCGTAGCTCAGTCTCTGCAGGTCCACAGTCAAAAGGAGTTGGAACGAATTTCATTCCTAAGCCATTTTGCTCCGCAAGTGATCACAGGAAATCAGATCTCAAATGCACACACTTCTAAAAAGCCCGCTTCCTTTTGTTCCCAGCCTTTGACAGCCCTGAGACCCCCCTGTGTACAAGCCCCCATACTTCACCTCTTCTCAGTCCTTGCTGGGTCATGTTGGTCAAACTCAGCAGGGCAGAATTTCTTCTTAGCCAGTCACCATCTACCCACTGTCACGCATGGTGTCCCACTTGAGCCAGAGTGGAACTGTGCCCCCAAGGGGTCGTGGATGGGGTTGCGACCCCAAGACACAAGTCCACGAGGCAGAGCTCTGCTTCTCAGCCCAACTACCCAGTGTTCACGCCTCACCTCCAGGATGCTAATGAGGCAGGACTGGAGGCAGCTGTGTAATGAGGGACTGTTCCTCATGCTCTGATCTGAGAAGTCCAGTCACTTGTAAGGCGACTATGGCAGGAAGCTGACCTGAGTAGTGTGGAGTCTGTTCCGGCTTCAGGTGCTCTGAGCACAGGAAGAACACTGACCCTGCGCCATCCTCATCCTCTGCTGTGCTTGGGTGCACTGGTGCAGCTCTGTCTGGCGGAAGGTCCTCCTCTCTTCTCCTGCCCTTCTTCTCCAAGTATGATGCCCTTCTCCAGGGGTTGGCCCCTCCCAGTCACACGCCCAGAGCATGTAAGATGATGCGTCACCATCTTGGCATCCAAGGAGCAGTCCAGTGGCATTTCATCCCAAGGCATATTCGTTTGTTCTTTGGGCACGTATTGATCACTGTCCAGTCAGAGCTGACTCACAGCTGACCCCCCGGCAGGTTTCAGGAGCTGTAACCCTCACACTGTCCATCTTTCTCTGGGGCTGCCAGCAGAGGCAGTCTCCAGGGCACTGCCTGTGGGCTGGCTCACCACTCCTGATGGGCAAACCTCCAGGCTTGTAACACACAACCTGCTCCGGTGTGTGGGGACTTTGCTGGGGGTGTGGCCTGCACCAGCTTTTGCCATACAAGACACAGAACAGAGGGTGACCTCAGCATTGCCGAGATGAGCCAGTTGTTGGGATCATCCCTTGACCCAGGTTCCTGCACTGCTCTAAGAACCTTCTAGAACCAGAAGACACAGGAAGAAGACTTTCCCCTAGAGCTAGTGCCCTCAATTTGGACTTCTAGTCTCCTAACGAGGTCAATCAACACAATGACTGCAACAACAGGCTTAAGAACCATGGAGATGGTGAGGATGGTGCAAAACAGGGTTCCAACCTCTTATACGTGGGGCTGCTGTGAGCCTGGGCCGAGTCAGCGACACCTTGCAACAAGTGCAGCTCCCAAGCCAGAAAATAAACCTCTGCTTGTTAAAGCAGATACCCTTGGGGTATCTCTATTATACCATAATAGACAACCAAGTAAGGGTTTTCTTCTTAGTTGTTATATACAGATAAAACAATACAGGCCAAGCACACATTTTCACATGTAAAATTCTACAAAACCAAAGTCATCCATAATGATATTCAACCATCACAAATATTTGTCACATTTTTCATCCCCATAAAACAGAAATGTAATGGCAGCTAGAATGAGATGTTTTCTCTTCCCTCCTGCCCCGAGCAGCCTCATTCAATCCTTACATCTCAGCACATCTGCGTATTCTAAGTGTATTTACCATCCGTGTTAGTGAGACTGGGTAAGTGTCACCCCTGCCTGATAGACTTACTTTAGTCAGAGTGATATTTCCAAGGCAGAGGCACATCCGTAGGGCTTACTCACAACACTGTTTTCCTGGATGCAGTTTGCCAGGCCTTTCTTCTGAGGCATCTCTGGGAATACTTGAACCTCTAACCTTTCACTTCGCAGCCCCAGGTACTGACAGTCTGCATGTGCAGGAATGACTCCTTCATTTCAGTGGCTGAAGACTGACTGGCATCCCTGATTTCACTGCAGGAGAGGGAGTGATTGTCACTGGCTGCTGTCCCGTGAATTTCAGCTTTGGTGGTTGTACTGAGTGGATTCTGTTCTGCTTACACTGAGCGTACCTGGTGGGGAAGAACTGCCTCTCAGGGCTTCCAGGGCTATAAATCCTTACAGAAGCCAACCGTCTCAAGGTCATTCCAAAGAACGGCGGGTGGATTTGAACTGCTGACCTTTTTGTCGGCAATTGTGATGGTTAATGTTGTATGTCACTGTGGATGTGATCCTTAATATAATGTAACTATCTTTTCTGTAAATCCTAACTAAGCTCTAGAAGATAGTGAAATAGGATTCAAGGCTGTTCTATAAAGAGCAGATTAGCTAGGAAAGAGAAGCAGGGGAAATCTTTTCAGGGGTGGAACCTGCCCTGAATGAACATACACACACATGTATGTATGTGTGTATGTATATGCATATATATACATATATGTGCACACATGTATGTGTATGTATACATATATAGGTATATGTGTATGTATATGTGTGTGTATATATGTATATAATGTATGTACACACATATCTCTCTCTATATATATATAGGCAAATAGAGAGAGATATAAACAACTGAGAGAGCTTTTTGCCCCATACTGCATCTGGCTTGACACCTCGGTACTTGAACTAGTAGACTACTATACTTGCTGACCTTGGACTTGTCAGTCTCTAAAGCCAGCAGTCTGTGGCCCAGCTTGGCAACATCAGGCTCAGCCAACTCTGGAGATGCTTCTGTCTTGACATCTGACTCACTGCCTTATGCCTTGGAAGTTGCCACAAGTGTGTGAGAGATTTATACTTGAAATAAATCTCTCTCTACACACAGACTCAAATGCTTTATTATGGATGAGCCAACTCACAGTTGACTCTCCAATGACTTTCTGAGGCAGTAAATCACCCCTGGGGGTGGGGGATTACTTTCTTTCTACTGGGGGATTCAGCTTTGACTGCCGTCAAAGCACAGCCTTTAGGTTGGTAGCTCAGCTCACCGTGGACCAGGCCACCAGAGTCCATTCTGTTACACTGAGACAGCACCACTCTGTCTCGATGGTGAGCCGACTTGACTTAGAGTATTTCAGTTGCTTCATGTGTGTGTGAAACTTGGACAACGAATAAGGAAGCCCCAAGAAGAACTGATAGCTTTGAATTGTGCTGTTGGAGAAGGGCATTGGATCGCCCATGGACGGCCAAAGAACAAGCAAACCTGTCTTGAAGGAAGTGGAACCTGGGTGTTTCTTTGAGGCAGAGGGTGAACTTGGTCTCATGGGCTATGGGCATGTTGTCAGAAGGGGCCAGTCCTTGGGAAAATACAGTGCTTGGAAAGGTAAGGGTCAGAGGAAGAGAGGCAGACCCTTCATAAGATAGATCACCATGGGGACTACAAGAATCAAAGACACCAACGTACCAAAGGGCACCGAGACTCTGACTGCCGCGAGCAGCTAACACCAGAAGAGGGCGCCCACGGAAGCAGGAATCCCAGCCCAGGGCTGACCTGGCAAGGTGGTGGGGTGGATGGGCAGCCCGTTGGCTTTACGCTGTGAAGCTAAGACTGGACCAGCCCAGCAGGCCGGCGCTTCTCCCTGTCCCTCTTGGTTTCACCAAATGCTAGCCTCTTCTCTCTGCTGCTCAAAGCTGCTGTGTGGCCAGAAGGACAGCATTTCCCATGGACTCGCCTGCTGCAGTGTCCTCCCCACCTACAGACAAATGCCATCCTCTGAAAAAGCCTGTTTGCCTTCTGTCCTGTGCTGTCCGGGTCCCTGAACCCTCATACACAGACCCTTCCTGGAGAACTCACTCAAAATCCCAGGCCACCCATCCTGCTTTCCAAGCCCCCACCACACTTACAGCAATTCCCTGACCAAATGAACGTCACTTTGACATTACAGATGCAGACCAAATTAGCATTTAGCAGAGAAAGGGGCTTCTTCTTTTGCAAATCATATAACTCTAAATTACCTTCAATTTCCTAAATGGAGTTTGGCTGGAGACTCACTGTGCTGTGGAGTAAGTCTGTAATGAGATTATATTATGTTTGGGGGGAAAACATTCAAATGACCAAGATAATTAATTTTGCATAACAACCAACATATAGCAGGATCCAGGACCATAACTCAAAGCTTGCAACCTGCCGGGGCCCCTGGGGGTGATAATGTTTCTCTCAAAATACAGCCACAAAGACAGTTCCAGGGCCTATGAAATGCAGAGGTTTTAAAGCTGGAAATATTGGTTCTTTTTGTTCAGCCACAATTCTCCTATTTTCTCAATAGTTGTCATTTACTGTCAGCTCTTTCCAGGGCTTGGGGAGATGAAAGAAGCTCTGAGACCCCAGAAATCACCCTGTGGGGCGTGACAGGTGAGGGCCGCTCTGCAGGGCTCAGTGTTCAGTGATGTCTGGGACTCACTCGGCCTTCAGGAGGGTGTGTGTGTGTGTGTGTGTGTGTGTGTGTGTGTGTGTGTAATAGATTATGTGTGTGAGAGCTGCTGTGTGGTGTTACACGTCTAACAGTATGCGTGCATGTGAGTGGTGTGTGACTGTACATGTGTGAGAAAGTGTGATGTTTGTGTGTGTGTGACAGAGGATGTGATAGTGCATGTGAGTTGTGTACACACGTGAGTAGATAGCTGAATGTGTGTGAAAGCCTGTGTGTGTATTACATGCTCACCTTTTGACGTGAGTCTGTGCCTGTGGATGAGTGTATGTGTCTGTGTGTGTAGGTGTGTAGCTGAGTGTGTGTGAAAGCCCTAGTGTCCCTGCTCACCTCTGGATGTGTGCTGTGTGCCTGTGTGGTTTGGTGTGTGAGGGAGTGGATATCTGTGTGAAAGTGTCCACATAAATACTCACCCTTTCACTTGTGTCTCTGTGGTGCATGCGTGTCTCTGGGTGGTTCAGGTGTCTGTGAGTGTATATGTGTATATGTGAGTGTGAGAGTGTCCACACGAGTCTTTTGATGTGTGGTGTGTGACTGCATGTGTGTCTCCGGTGTGAGACTATGTGAATAAGAGAACACACCCATCATTTTGTGTGTGTGTGTGAGGTTTTGGTTTGTGAGTGTGTGTGTGAATGTGTGAGTGTTCACACCTTTCTTGTTACGTGTGGTGTGAAATTGGATGTGTGCATGTGCATTGAATGTGTGAAAGAGAATGTGAATGTGTGTGCCTACGAACTCGCCCTTTTAAGGCAGAACAAACCCCTCTCCACTGGCTCTTCGAGGCTTCCTTGCCAAGTGGCTTCATTGCTGTGACATTAAACGTGTTCCAACATCTGGGAAGGCCCCGGCTCAGCAGATATTTTCTGGTTCTGATTCACAGTTAAAATCTCTTCAGAAGTAGCCGGAGCCTGGCATGCTGCCTGCTCTCATTTCTCACGTCTCGTGGCTGCATCTAATTCACACACGTTCAAGGGATCTGAAAGACCGGGAGCGTAGGAGCTGAATTTCACTCAGGTTTTGCCTCTCATGGCCTGCTGGTCTTACAAATATATCCTGGACTCAGACAAGTACTTGTGTCTGTGTGTTCACATCGACACTGTCCACAACAGCCACAGGGAGAAACAACGCCAGTGTCCATCACAGATGAGGTCTGTTGCCCAGTGTTGCCATCAGTGCTGACTCACAGTGACCGCATGGACAACAGAAAGGAAGTCCTCTCATTGTGCCCCATCTTCACCTTTTGCGTCACCCTGGAGCCCATGGTCGTGAGCACTGTGGTGGGCACTGGCTCAGGCCACCTCCCTGAAGGTCTTCCTTTTCACTGACTCTCCCCTCTACCACACAGGGTGTCCTTTTGCAGGGACTACTCCCTCCTGATGACTTGGTCAAAGGACACAAGACAAAGACTTGCTGTCGTCACTTCTAAAAGCGCCCCAGCTGCCCGTTTCCATGGCGGAGCGGTGCATCCTTTGGCGGTCCATGGAGGGTCAAACTCTTCACCGACACCACAGTCCAGAGGCGTGGTCCTTCAGGCTTCCCTAATCACCGTCCAGCTTTTGCATATGAATCAACTGAAAATACTGCAGCTTGGATGAGGTGTACTGTTGTCTGCAAAGTGATACTTCAAATGTGATCCATCCATACAGTGGGTTACAGACTCGGCTTTAAAGAGAAATGACGTTGGAAATACAATGCTGAGTGAGAGAAGTCAGACCCCAAGTGGCAAATACCATATGACCCTACTTACATAAGTACTGACGTTGTTCTGCTGGCTGAGGAGCTGGGCTGCCCACCCAAAGGCAGGAGGTTCAAGTTCACCAGCCACTCCAGGGGAGAAATGTGGGCTGTCTCCTTACACGTGATTTACAGCCTCTGAAAGTCTGATGGAGGATCAGCTCTGAGTTGGTTCTGACTCAGTGACACATTACAGCAAACACAAAAATACCTACAGCAGGTGATGTCTGAGACACAGGAGACAGGCTGGTGTGTGCTGGGGCCCTGCGAGGAATGGCTCCTGTTCAGTGGGTCCAGGTCACCTCTTGGGGTGAAGGAAGATTTTGGAATGAGTTCTAGTTAGAGGTTGAACAGTGTTGGGCTGTAAGTTGGCATGGAGGCAGACTGCCACCCCTTTGTGCCACAGGGTGGTTGGCTAGTGGCTTTACCTCCAGATATTTGGGTTAGTAAACTCGTGCTTTAATCACTGTGCAACTAGGGCTCCCAATGACACGATTGAAGAATCCACTTCCAAATCTGCTGTGATTCCTAACGACCTACAGGACAGAGTTGAGCTGCTTCCTGGCATCGCCAAGGCTGTAACTCTTCACGGAAGTGGAGTTCCTTACCTTCCTTGTGCAGGGCAGCTAGCGAGGTTCAACCACTGACCTCCGGTTAACAACTGAGTGCTCACTCCCCGCACCACCAGCACTCCTTGCCCAAGCACAGTGTTCTCGTGAAGAGTTACCTATATGAGCTCAGCCAGGTGACAGGTCATCATCTAAAGCCAGCCTGGATGAGAACTTGGCGGAGCAGAGTCTGAATTAGTGGTGACAACACAAGCGAGAGTGAGTCAGTGAGAAAGTACAACATGCAGTGTGTAAAGTAAGGAACGCCACTGAACTGCACATGCAGAAATTGTGAGCCAATAAATGTTTGCTTGTGTACGTTGTTGCCAAGAATAAATAACACATCTCAAGAAGGAAAAGAGTATCTATCCAGCACCTGCTCGGGGTGGGCACTTCTTGGCACTGGAGGGAGAGTTGTGAGCTGACAGTCTCCTACACTCACAGAATGTCCATTCTTGCATTTGGGCTCCCGCTGCATTTTCCGCAGCGAAGAACATTAAATTCCCATGGATCGCCGGAACAGTCAAGTCTGTCTCAGAAGAGGTGCAGGCAGCAGGCTCTCCAGACGTGAGGATGGGAAGGTTTGTATCCTTCCGCGTGTGGTCAGCAGGGCCTAGTCCTGGAGAAGGCCAATGAGCTCAGTAGAGCACAGGGTCAGGGAAAAAGTGACCGCTTGGGAGGGGGTGTGCCAAATGGGCTCATGCACAGCAGAGACGGGGGATGGGGCAGGACTGGTGAGTTTTCTCCTGCTGTTCACAGGAACCAACAGCAACGGAGCAAACAGCAGGATTTATGTGTCTGCTGCACGGCTGGCCCTTCTGTGTTAGCTCTGCCGGCCTTATCCCCAGAAGGCCTTGGTGTACAGCGCAGAAAGCGGCCCTAGGCTTCAATTTGATTTGTGCACATCGTCTCTCCCTGTTACCTTCAGCCTCTTGCTCTTACAAGCAGAAATAAAGTGCCCATTACCCACAGCTGCCAGCATAATGCACTTCTCATCCTTTACGGAGCATAACGGAGCCACAGCCCGCTCCCTTCTCACGCCCAATGGTGGAAGCGCTGCTCCCTGACGGCCCACTCCCCTCTCCCAGACAGCTGCCTATGACCCCAGCCCCAATTCTCCTGCCCTGTTAACTGCTGCCTGGGCTGCTCCAACTCTTGGTGACCCCATGAACTAGGAATGAAGCACTGTCAGTTCCACCCTGTGTGGGTGATCAAATCTTGTGATCTGTGATGCTTTTGTGTGTTGATGTTTGGCTATTGATCACCAGACCTTTCTTCCAAGGCACATTTGAGTGGACTTGAACCGTCAGTCTTTCAGTTAGCAGCTAAAGGCTTAGCCATTTGAACCACTTATCTGGATGGGTGTATACAGTGTATAAATGTACTCTTACACATTATAGGGAATTCTGGGGGCTAGGGGTAAAAAGCTGTGCTGCAATCCCAAAGCATGCAGCTTGACTCCACCAGCTCTGTGACCCTGTGTACAGCAGCCCTGAAGCCTTCCCTATCCTGAGCCAGTCTCACTAATTCCTACACACCAATCCCCATTGCCACAGTTACTGTATCAATGCATCTCATCTGGTCTTCCTCTCCCGCACTGTCCCTCCACCCTTCCAATCATGATGTCATTCTCCAAGGACCAGTCTCTCCTAGCCATGTGTCCAAAGGATGTGAGACAGAGCTTCAAAATCCTAGCCTCCAGAGAAACTTGGTTTCACCCTCTCCAAGACAGATCTATTCGTTTTCTTGGCAGTCCATGGTTTGTTCAAGGCTCTTCTCCAACACCACAACTCAAGGCATTGATTCTTCTTCTGTCATCCTTAGTCATTGTCTAGCTCTCTAAAGCATAACAAGTAATTGAGAAGACCACGGCTGGATTAGGTGCACCTTACTCTCTAGACTGACATCGTTACTTTTCAGCACTCTGGAGAGATCCCTGACAGCAGATTCTCCCAATGCTTTTGATTTCCTACCTTCTGGTGTAAGAATATTGATTGTGGAGCCGAGCAAGCTGTAACTGTTAACAACCTCAATCTCTTCTCCACCTATCATGGTGCTGCCGATTGGCCCAGAGGTGAGAATCTTTGTCTTGATGTTGAGCTTCAATTCATATTGGAAAAACTACAGTCCTTGACAGCAGGAAATGTGGCATAAAGATTGGAGGAAGACTCATCAACAACCTACCTTATGCAGATGACACAACCTTGCTTGCTGAAACTGAAGAAGACCTGAAGTGCTTGCTGCAGAAGGTCAAGGACTGTAGTCTTCAATATGGACTGAAGATCAACAATATATATTACACAGAATATATATTATATATATTATGTATATTATTCGAGATTCTAATTAGAACCTATGGGTGAATAGTGTCCCACCAAAATATGCACCTACTTGACTGGGCCATGATTCTTCATGGTTTGACAGATATGTGTAATCTCTACAATCGAAGAAACCAATCAGTGATAGCATTGAAAGCAGGAAGCAACACCCTTATTCCCACCACAGCTCTGATAACAATGTAAAGGGTGTTTCCTTGGGATGTGGTCTGCACCATATTTTATCCTACAAGAGATGAAAGGGAAAGGAGCAGAGAGGAAGGGACCTACTGCCACCAACAAAGAAGAGATGGGAATGGAGGACATCCTTTGGATGCAGGGTCCCTGTGCAGGGAAGCTCCTAGACTCATAGATTCTGAAAGGAGAAAGGACTTCTCTCAGACCCAGCCAAGAAAGAAAGCCCTCCTCTAGCTGGTGTCCTGAACTTGGACTTCCAACCTTTAAAACTATGAGAATAAGGCCACTCACTTGTGGTGCTTCAGTTATACCAGCACTCCTTAAATATGACAGGACTTCACCTACCCAGACGTGTGTAAAACATACACTCACCACTTTCTGGAACCTTCCACTCCCTGGCCAGCAGACTTGAAATGTGGTTTCCTCAAAGATATTACAAAGATACAAAACACAGACAGAGAACAAACGCTATTCCCTCAGCATCCCCACACTCACCATATAATAAGCATTCATATTCACTGCCCCAGGCAACAGCCTGTTCTGTTTTAATTAACTTCCCTTTTATTGAATTTCCATATTCACCACCAAACACCAGCACACCTGAAGGGGTACCTACAAAGTCAGCTCTGTGGGGCTCATGTGGCCTCTGATCATGGGGAGAGCCGCACAGATCACCTCAAGGCATTTGTCTGGGCCTTGATCCACTGTGGCTCTGTGGTAGAACCCTCATCTTCCAGAGGGCAGGGTTCGATTCCCCAGCAGGGCACAGCTGACACCAACCCTCTTCCCTGGAGGCTGCATCTTGCTGTGTTGCTGGAAGGTTTCAGTGGTGCTTCCAGACTAAGAAGCACTCTGAAGAAAGACTTCGTGATGGGCCTCTGAGGGTCAGCCCATGAAAACCCTTTGGGATACACCTGACCATGTCAAACTAGCAACTGAGAGGCAAGTTGCATAGACCTCCAACCGAGCATCTCAGATGCAGAGCCCTGGTGGCCTCGTCCCTAGGGAATGCACTATTAAACTAAGGTGCCTGGTTCTAGTACCCTAGCGGCTCCATGAGAGCAATACAGGCAAACTCCTTTCCTCCTATGATTTACAGACTCTGAAAATGTCTGGAGGGCCAGCTGTCAATTCCGACTCAGCAATAAGGAGTTGGGTTTGAGTGATTCATATGGTTATGAAAGGTTGGAGGTTCACATTCATCAGAATGCACCTTGGAAGAAAGGCCAGTGACCAGCCTCTATAGAATCAGATGATGACAATCCACGGGTCATAGTGCCCATCACTGCAATCACATCAGCACAACAAACCACTAGGCTCAGAGGGATGTAGATATGTGTACGGCTTCCATCTGTTGTACGTAAGGTCACCATAGGCGGCGTCCACTCATGGCCGTTTACACACACACACACACACACACACACACACACACACGTATGTAACAACTACACACATACGTGTAACAACTGCACACACAAGTATGTATGAATGATACATATGCATGCAAGTATGTAACAACTATGTACATGCATGTAACAACTACATCCACATGTGTAACAACTGTGCACACATACATGTAAGACTTATACACGTACATGCACTTATCTAACAACTATACACATGTGCATGTATGTTACAACTATATATGTGTAATAACGGTACACACACGTGTGTGATACAACTGTACACACATGTGTATATGTATGAACTGGCTCTGGTGGCCTGGTCTGTAGGGAGTCGCACCAATAACCCAAAGACCATGGCTCTCTGCGGTGGGAACTGGTTAAGATGGTAATGAGATACAGTCCTTGACTGAGTCTGTTGAGAGGGTGGGAACTGTGTCTTTCACATGCTCATAATCCTGGTGCAGACACAGTGCCCTCCTCACTAGCACCTCTTTCTTAGAATCCCAGTGGAGGTGGAGGTGGCTCAGTGGTAGAATTTTCACCTTCCACACAGGAGACCAAGGTTTGATTCCCAGCTAATGCTCCTCACGCACCACTACTGCTGTCTGCTGTGGAGGTTTGCCTGTTACATGATGCTGGACAGGTTTCAGTGGAACTTCCAGATGCAGACAAACTAGGAAGAGAGGCATGAGGACCTTTAAGAAGTGAAAACCTAATAGATCAGGGGGTCTGACTGGAAATCAATCACAGGTATGACAGCACAGGACTGGCCAGCGTTTTGTTCTGCTGTGTATGGAGTCAAGGCCCATTCAACAACATCTCACAGCTTGGTTGAAGCAGCATTATTCCATTGCAAAGAGCATGAGGAGGGGCAGAGAAGTGGTGTTGTGATGGTTAAACCTGTCTCAACCTGGATGCTTGTGATTCTCTTTTGTGGCAATTATGATGTAGTCATTCCTTTGATGAGGTTGATACAATGTAATCATTCCTTTAATGAAACCTGACACAATGTAACTGGTTCTTTGATGAGATCTGATGCAATGTGACCATTTTCACAATGAGATCTGATGCAATGTGACCATTTTAATAATGAGATCTGATATCCTGTAATCATTGCCCTAATGAGACACAACACAGTTTAACTGTTCCCTTTAATAAGATCTGATGCAAGGTAACTCTTACCTTAATGTTATCTGATACAAAGTAATTGCATCCACGATTAGATCTGCTAGGAGAAGCCAATCAGTTAGAAGAGGGTTTCACCAGGGGTGTGGTCTATATGAAATAAATACATAAACATATGGCAAAACTTTCTTGTGTTTTACTGGACATGGATTATTTTACCTGGTTGGTCATCTTTGTTCTTGAACTTCAACCAGAAGCTTGCCTTATCTGCTGACCTTGGATTTGTCAGTTTGTGTAGTTAGTTATGTCAGGAGAAGCCTCTTTACTGAGGTGACCAATGGATCTGGTATTGTCAGTATCTACAATGCATCGTCTATTTCCTTGAGATGAATCTCCTTCATATTCATATTTTCATATATACCTCTCTCTCTCTGTGTGTGTGTGAGTAGATAGATACTTCATTGGCTTTGCTTCTCTAGAGAAACCAGTCTAAGGCAGGTGTGTTTTTTGCCATCCACTTAGAGGATCACAAAACATTTTATTTTGCATGTGAACACCTAAGCTTAAATCTGAATAATCTAGAAGTCAATTTTCTTGATTTTGAAGACTGTCTTCCTTTTGAGAAGTGCATCTCTCAATTCCAGAGTTAGCTAACGATGGGTCAGGAGTCCCAGGCAGGCTATTAACTCTTGACTGGAAAAGGAGAACTTGAGGTGGTCAAAATGGACAGAGGAATTAGTAGTAAAGAACTGTGCTGCTCACTTAAATGCAGGTGGTTCAAATCCACCAGCTGCTCTGGAGGAGAAAGATGGGCAATGTCCTTCAATGCATTTTACAGTCCTGAAAACCCACTGGAGGGTCAGTTATGAGTTAGTTCTAATTCAATTGCACACAACAACAGCAACATTCACAGCTAACCACTTGGCTGAAGATGCAAAGGTTGAAGGTTCAAGTCTTCGCAGAGGTGCCTAATTGGCTTGACAATCTAATAAAAAAAATCACCGTCATTACATCAACTCTGACTCCCAGCACCCTTCTAGGATGAGGTAGAGCTTCCCCATGGGGTTTCTAAGGCTGTAAGTCCTGTGGAAGCAGATTGCCTCCTCTTCCTCTGAGTTCTACTCTGACACATATTGGGGGGCATCACTGGAGTCAACTCTATGGCAACTGGCTAGAGGGACAGCAAACCTTAAATAAAGGGTTCAGAATCCTTACTGACTAGCAATCAATCGGATGAAACAAGACCCCTGAAATGAAGTCCCTCAGAAAAGTCGGCTTCGATTTGCAAAATTTCTAATGACACAATTTTTAAGGCTTATTGTGCAGCCTGAAATCTATACACATTAAATCGTAAAGCTGTGAACAACCCCTGATTTGATTCCAAGAAAATTCCAACCTCAGCTGCTATAAGATTTCAGGACTCAGCTGAAATGCCACTTCCTCGGGGTCCCTGTCCAAACGGCTGGGGTATGGGTGGGCTGGGACTACGACAACAGAAGACAGCAAGCTGCCCAGGTAAGGACCATCACAGGGCTGTGTGGTGGTCAGAGGACTCAGCTGCTGAGAAAGGTTCCTCTTCAGGAGAAGGATGAGGCGGGGTGCAGCCACGAAGACTACTCCCCTGGGGAACTCTCTGGGCATTTCTACTCTACATGACTGGGTCCTGAGGAGGGAATCAGCACAACAACAAGAGATTTCATTGTCTGACTTTGGCACTTTTAAAAGTGCTAAAGAGCAAGGATGTCAGTTTAAAGAACAAGGTGTGTCTGACCCAAGACAGCATTTTTTAATCACTCTGTGTTTGTGAAAACTGCACAAGGAATAAGAAAGCCCGAAGAATGGCTGCCTTTGCATGCTGGTGTTCGTCAAGGTTAACTGTCCCAGAGACTGCCACAAGGGCTGACCAATGTGTCTTGAGGAAGTGGAACTAGGGCCTCCTCAGAGGTGAGTCTGCTAAGTTTGTCTCACATCCTTTGGGCGAGTTGTAAAGAGGGACCAGTCCTTTGAAGAGGACCTCACACTTGGAAAGGTGGAGGGTCTTAGTGAGATGCATTGAAACAGTGACTGCAGCAGTGGGCTTGGGCACAGAGGGGACAGTGAGGAAGTCCAGGGCCAAGGAGGGTTTTGATGTGCTGTGGAGAGGGTCACTTTGAATCAGGACTGACGGGGTATTGATCTGCTGTGGAGAGGGTAATTTTGAATTAGGACCGAGGAGGGTCGAATCAGGGCCGAGAAGGGTATTGATCTGCTGTGAAGAAGGTCACAATGACTCGGGGTAGACTGGATGATATCTAACAACAGTTGACCTGCTGGAGGATGAGCTGTGGGGGTAGCCTATATATTGGGGACGTAATTTACTCCACAACAGGAGTGACCCCGCTATTGCATCTCTTGGACTCTGAACTCCCCCCACTCACACTCCGCACCATTGGTCACCACTGTGCCAACAAGTCTCCCTGGGTGGGTAACGGGCAGTGTGAGGGCAGGGGCTGTCTCACTGGTCTCTTAGGAGGCTGTCTGCCCACTGGCGGTGTTTGCTGATGAACCTCCCCACTGCCTTCTAGCCCCTCACGCACAGATCTCTCGCCTGCTGGAAAGGAGCGGACCACGACCTTTTTGAGAAATACTGAGCCCTTTTCCTCCTCACAGCACCATTCCTTTCGGGCAGCTTGAGGATAAGGAGAAGATTTACTTATAAGGAAATAAAGTTAGCATTTCTAATGGGTTGGGAGCTCTGAAGTTGGTACCATTGCTAGCCTGCCTGCCAGGGACACCAGAGAGACAGATGGCCAGACCGTGACCAGCTTCTGGCACCAGAACGGATGTCCCTCCATCCCCACCCAAGTCCCATAGTGACCCCGTGGGGCCCCTCTCTGGACAAATCACTGTTTGCTTTATGGTTTTGTTGGATCGTGGCTTTGTCCAGCAAGAGCGGCTCTGTAACATGGCAGTCCACTCTGTGAATGCTTGTAATTCAGTTCCAATTGCTACTTGCTGGTGGGACCCAGGCAAGAGGAAATAAACAAGATTCATACGTATTTTGAAGCACATTGCAATATGAGCAAAATTAACTTTGGTAAATAAGACCCTTCAGGAAAAAAGAGAGTGAGAGCAAGTTTGTAGAGCAGCTCTGCACCCTGAAAGCTAATTCAGAGGTTGAAAAGACTGAGCAATCCAGACAAGAATAGTAATTTTCGGGACAGTAATGCGGCGGACGGGGAAGGGCTGGGCCCGCGCAGTGGCACCGGTTCAGGAGTAAACACAATGCCATGCAATTTATTTTTCTCCAGCTTCTTTCACAGCGAAGTGTAACAAAATGCTCTGCTGCTAATTACCAACTTTCTATGCAAATAGAGGCAGAGGACTGGTAGCTCCCAATTCATCAAGCTGGTGGGATCAGGAGTTGTCTTAAAGCACAAGTGGAGATGGGGAAGTCCCGTTAAGTACAGGAGAGGACGTGGTGGCTTCATCAGTCAGAAGGGTCAGCCGCCTGAAGACCTCAGCACACAGGCCTGAGGGTCTGACTGTTCAATTAAAAAAAAAATGCCGCCTCCATGAAACCCTCTTCTGTCCAGTGGGCTCTGACCCCACAACCCTGGAGGGAGGGTAAACAGCCCCTGGGGGGCTGGAAGGCTGTACGTCTTTCCAGAAGCTGATTGCTACATCTCTTTCCTGCAGAACAGATAGTGGGTTTGAATCGCAAATCTTTTTGTTACCTGCTGAATCCTTTAACCACCAAGCCACTGGGTCTTCATTATAGGAGTAGAAATCAGGTCAGATACTCAAGAGAGGGCCAGGAATCAATCATCTGAGAGACATAAAAAGCGAGTTGGAAAGAACTAGATGGTGCCTGGCTGCTGCTACTGCTCACTCACAACAGAGTCCATGCGGGACAGAGCAGAATAGTGAAGAATCAAATGCAAACCATGAAAAAGACCCGCTCAGTAGTCAGAGAGAGACTGTGGGGCCTGAGACACCCATCAAACCTGGAACTGATCCCACCCCGGGGTCACCCTGTAGCCAAACAACACTGTAACATCAGCAGTGAAACCCGGGATGAACTTGGTCCCAGAACAATAACTGCATGTTACCAAAGGAGCCTTGTTTACCCCAAAACAAATCACAAGTGGCAGGAAGGGGCAGGAAAGAAAGAGGAGTGAAATGCGGAACCCAGGCAGGAACATATAGCAACCAAAGCTGTGAAATGTGGGTGTGCGCTGGTGACAGGACCCCTGTGCTTCACCCAGCTCTCAATGAAAACACGACAATCTGTTGGAGCAGAACTATCACCAGGCATTTATTCTACATGCCTCTGGGTTGATATGAACTTCCCACCTTTTGGTTAGCAGAACGTGTTACCCATGTGCATCACCCAAAGAAACCATAATCAATATGTGTGCATAGTCTGTGCTGCTTTTAACTCCCCATGGGCTTCTCCCCCATTCAACCTTGGAGTACCCACACGTCTTTTATCTCAATAGATTCATGTAAGTGAGAATGAGCTCTGGTGGCCTAGTGGTAAGGATCTGTGCTGCAATCCTGAAGGCACATGGTTCGAATCTGCCAGCTGTTCGGTGAGAGAAGGATGGGCAATCTCCTCCTGTGTGATTACTGCCTCTGAAAGCCTGGGAGAGGGCCAGCTAAGGGTCTGTTCTGACTCCATGGTACACAACAACAACAACAACAACAACAACATATCTGGCTTATTTCATGCAGGAGAATGTTTTCCAAGTTCAGTGGAAGGGGCATTTTGAAGGGAATTCTGACTTGGACATGGAGCCACACAGATGTGCATCTGGCTAATGTGGAGATGAGAGGTGGGTGAGAGGATACGCAAGGATTCCAGGGAGAGACGGCAAACACAGGGTAAGATAGGTGGGGAAGAGCACCACCCCCACAGGGAGGCAGGTGTTTGGGTGCTAACTGGACAGTCTAGAGATTTGAAACCATCTAAAGGCACCCAGTGGTGAGAATCTTGGTCTTCCTAATGTTGAGCTTCAATCCATATTGAAGGCTTCAGTGCCTTCAGGTCCTTCCTCAGTTTCAGTAAGCAAGGTTGTGTCATCTGCATAACGCAGGCTGTTGAGAAGTCTTCCTCCAATCCAGATGCCAAATTCCTCTTCATAGAACCCAGCCTCCTGCATAATCTGTTCTGCATATAGATTGAAAGGTATGGAGATAGGACACATCCCTGGTGCACACTCTTCCCAATTTTAAACCATGCTGTTTCTCTGCTCTATTCTGACCACTGCCTTCTGGCCCAAGTATAGGTTTCACATAAGCACTATCAAGTGTTCTGGGATTCCCATTCTTCTCAGCGTCAGCCAGTTTGTTATGATCCACACAGTCAAACGCCTTAACATAATCAATGAAACACAGATAGACATTCCTCTGTACTCTCTGCTTTCAGCCAAGAGCCATCTAACATTAATTATACTATCCCGAATTCCACGGCCTCTTCTAAACCCAGCCTATACTCTGGCAGTTCTCTGTTGGGTTCTCTGTTGATGTGCTGTTGCAGTCGTTTTTGGATAATTTTCAGCAGAATCCTCCTTGTATGTGATATTGTTCAATAATTTCTGCATTCTGTTCAGTCACCTTTCTTTGTATGTTATGTAGCTTGTTTGGGTATAAGATGACAAGATTCTGCTGAAAATGATCATAACAACAACAACAAGGCACTCAGAAGAAAGAGCCAGCATCCTTTCAAACCTCAGGTGCTCAGTGCCTGCGCTCTGGGCACAGTTCTACTCAACACATGTGGGCAGGAAGCTGACCGAGCGGCAGCTGGTTTGAATTTTCACAGGGGTGGCTTGGGGGCTTGGACACTGAAGGGCTGTGGTCCTGGCCCTGTGGAAAACCAGCAACCTGAACCTCCTCTTTATGCTCCACATGCCAGAAGAGAACGTTGAACTAGAGATGCAATGGAAGGTCTGGGGTGGGCACCATGGTGGGGGGTCAGGGGTGTGGGTGCCATAGGGAGGGGGTCAGGGGTGTGGGCATTGTAGGGGGTGTGGGGTGTGGGCATTGTAGGGAGGGGAAGTCGGGGAGTGGGTTCCATAGGGGGTGGGCAGCATAGGGAGGAGGAGTTGGGGTGTGGGTTCAGTAGGGAGAGGGTGGAGGTTGGGAGGGAGGGGTATGGTCAGTGTAGAGAGGGGGATGGGGGATGGTCAGCATAGGAAGGAGGAGTCAGGGGAGTGGGCACCTCAGGGAGGGGAGCTGAGGGGTGGGTGCTGTGGTTGGTGGTAGTCAAACACCGTGTCCCTGTTACAGGTTGAAGCTCACAGCCAGGGGTGGACCTAGACAACTTCACCACTCACAAACCATCTTTGGTTTTTGGGAAACTGCCCTCATTTCCAAGGAGAAAATAGAGGCTCAGGACATGAGCTGCGTTGAAGAGTTAATTACGAGCTTAGAATTTAGGTCTCTGATTCCAAATCCAGGGTTTTCACTGTGGGAATAACTTCATCTTGAGCCTGACAAACAAATCTGAAATGAAGTCACAAGGAGCAACAACAGAAATTAAGGCAGAAAATCCCCCATGTGACCAGCAGGCCAGCCACGAGGAGACAACAGGGAGTCGCTCATCAACGTGGCCAACATGGCTGGTGCCTTTGAGAGCGAGAACCAGAGAACAGGAGCACAAGGCGCGTCTGGAAGGCTCTCCCTTCGGCGTCTGCTGCTCTGTTTGTCTGGACTGTAGTTGTTTCAGAAATGCAGGTTCCGAGGCTCATAGTAGGTTTGAGTGTAGGGGTCAGGGCTCCTCTGGAGCTGAGGGAAGTGGGAAAGGCATTTTGGGGACAGGCTGGTACTGTTCCCTAAATACCCCAAAGTCTCTTTTTCTTTGAAACAGGCGCAAAGACTGAGCCAGAAGCGTCTGAGATGAGGTGGGAGCTGGAGAGAATAGCCCCAGGCAAAGACTTTCACCTTCCTGAAGGGAAGAATTACAGCGCCCTTCTCCCCTATGTCCTCAGCTGATGGCCAGAGAACAGAAGACAGCATTTACTATTTTGTCCTTAACCAGCCCAGCCTGAGATATGACAATCTCTCTGAAATGCCATGACTTAACAGTTTGAGACATGGCGCTGGGCAGGACAGGGTGGACACCGGCATCATAGTCAGCAGGGATGATTCCAGGAGGAGCTGGGTGTCAGGCCTGCAATGTGCCAAGGTAGGGAACGAGGTGGTTAACTGGGGAGAAACCAGCTGCGAGGGTCAACAAGACGAAAGAGGAAGGAGGCCGGGCGTAATGAGGAGCCTTCAGCACGAGTTTCCTGTTGGCTCAGTTTAGCCCAACATGACAGCTTTGCCTGAGGCAACCAGGAGCCGTCAGGCGCTCCGGATCCAGCGGCCCCTCTATTTTGCTGAGTCAAGCAGTGTCAGTTTTCATTTTGGGGTTGTAGAAGCGAGTGCCGAGTCTCCTCGTTAGCCTGTGCTGTGTGTGGGTTTCCCAGGAGGAGGGGCAGGGTGAGAAGGCACCAACTACCTTCTCCTGGCTGATGCCAAAGCCTGTGGGGAGCAGGTGTTTGACCATTGGGGTGAGTGCCCCACAAGGCTGAGCTGTGCTGCATATAGGGTTCTACAGGGCCACCTGAGCACCTTAAACACACGTGACCAAGCAGAGAGCTGAGCACACTTGAGCAAGGTGAAGAGCCTGGACTCCAGCACACCTGAGTATGAAGAGTAGGATGTGACCGGAACACACCTGCGCATACCTGGCCAGTCTGAAATTGCCTTGAATGAGATGATGATAAATTTCTCTAAGCCTCAAGGATGACTCAACACGTGGTCCGTCTCTGCCCACCCGGCTCTGCTGAGGTGAATAGACTTTGTGTTCTCCTGGGGGCCTCTGCCCAGCCTGAGATCTCCAGGTGCAGGTATCTCAGCTGAAGCTCTCTCTCTCCAGCACCCATCAGCCCCTCTTGAACAGGTGCATGTGGCTCTGGGCTCTGTCCTGGTCCAGATCACGGTCTCTGACGGTGACTGAGGGCCTCTGCGGCCAAGCCAGGCACGCGCTGCTGACAAGTTGGCGAAGAATTGAACGCATGGCGTTAGCGTTCCATCGAGGCCTGAGCACAAGGCCCGGGCAGGCGGGGCAGCACTCCGCAGCCAGGAACCCCGCATTTGAGACACTGTCATGCGCTGCTATGCACAGCATCCTGGGGGCTTCAGGCACTGGCGTGCACGGCTGGGGTGGGGAAGCAGCGTTTGCATTAGGTGGTCATGGGGCCGATGTCCCCATTGCACTGACCCTGGAGTGGGTGTCTAGGACAGGCTGCTGCAGGCTTGCTTTTGGTGTAGGAGCAACTAAGGACGAAAAGAGAAGGGGATCTGGGGCTTGTGGCCTCCGTGGTTATCAGCTGCAGGGCCTGGATCACCAGGGCCACTAACGCCTGCCCCTGACTTTGCGTGAGGACCCCTGAGAGGTTGCCAAGTATGAGCATCGCCAAGCAGAAAGCTGGACCGCAGGAGCATCTCACTGACATCACCGGGCTGCTGTCCCCAGCACGGAGCCCAGTCCTCGTGAGCCCAGCTGGCCAGGGAGCGTTTCTCCTGGTGGGCGGAGCTGTCTGGCAGGGTCCCCGTCCCTTCCACCAAGCGTCCCTCAGCTCCGCCCCTTTTCCATTGACCAATGAGAAGACTCCTCCATCATCCATCCCCCTGCCCTTGCGTGTCAGGGATCTCATCCTCTGGGAATTAGTGACTTTGACCCTAGATCGGTCAGAAACCAAACTGAAAATCACACCAGCTGGGGCCCCTCCGCCGTCCAACGGGGAGCTACAGCCTGCCTCGCTGGGTTGTTGTAGACGCTAGAATCATGCAAGCGCCCCCGGACGATGCTCTCCACGCTGCTGGGCTGATCCGACAACCGGGTCTTGATAAGCTAGAGAGCAGTCATCCAGGGTGCAGCCCGGAGCAGGAGGGAAGAACAGCAAAGGCGCACACACCCCATCAGGCCAGGGCCCGAGGGACAACTTGGACCTGAGCTTTGCAACCCGAGGTCAGAAGGACTGACAGAGCAGCTCCCAGTGCTGACCGCTCTCAAGGGGCCACAGCGGAAGGGGCTGGAGAGGGTGGGAGGAAAAGAGGGAGCAAAACGCAAAGTCATGGAAAAGGACCCAGCTTGCTGGGCTCATGGAGGCTGTGAGGCCACGGCCACGGCCACCCAGACTACCTGGTGGGTCAGCTTTCAGCCAAAGAGCAGACAGGCCTGTAAAGTGGCCACTAACACTAGGGAGGCCCTCACTCCTCAGGATACGCGATCAAAGGGCAGCGTCTGCCCAGGGGTAAAGCTCGGAGGCAGGAAGGGAGAGGAGGGAGGGAGAATCACCGGAGTGTTAGGATTGAGTGAGGCTCCAACGTGTGGGCTGAAATTACTGTCCTGAAATAAGATGTGTGCGAATGGGTGATGGGAGAATCCACTTGCTCTTTAAACTTTCAAAGGGGGGCGTGCACACACACAATTTCTGGACACCTGGAGCTGGTGCTCTTGTTGTTGTTGTTGTTGAGCGGTCCTAGGAACAAAAGGCCTGAAACCCCTCTACAACTATCAACATTTATCAAAGCTCATAGAGTTTCTGGAGCTGCTAGTGCTGGTGAATTCACCATTCCTCATTCCTGTCAGTCTGTCGTGAGACTGTGGGGCTGGAAATGATGCCACTAGCATCTCCAATACCAGCAGGCAACCACAGTGGATGGGCACTTCCTCCCTGCTCTTCCAGGACACTCCAGCTCCCATGCCCGTCCCTTCCACTCCTTCCCCTGCTAGCCCAGGCTATCATCCACCACTGGGAAGCAGAGGGGATTTGGCAAAGCTGGCCAGGTGGACAGCAGTGGGCAGGCCTGCCCCTGAGTTCCTTAGCCCACAGAGTGAGCGTTCAGCCAGGGCTGAACCCTGTGGAAACCCCAGTCTTCTTCCGTCCACTGGGGAGCCATCCCCTGAACCTGCAAGTGGAGCCCTCACTTGGAGAAATGGCTCCCCGGTGTCTGCCCAAGCCCAGTGCTGTTTGTCAACCAGCTGATGTCCATCTGTCACTGCCTCCCAGGAACTGAGACCCATCAACATCTCTCTCTTCCTCTTCCTCTTCCATTTTAATCTTTTTATTGTGATCTGAGCAAAAATTTGCAGAGCAGATTGGTACTCCACGGCGGTACGACATCCAACCATTCCTACGCCTTTTGCCTCACAGTGCTGATGGCTGTGCCCACAAAGTGACCCACTCCTCTGCTTCCTCCCTGTGTCCCCCTCCGATCTGCCTTCTGAGCTGTCTGCCAAGAGTAGCTGTTGTGAGGTGTGAGTGCCTCCCTGGCACTACTGTTCACCTTACAGGCTGAGTATGAACCCTCAGGACCACGGGCTTGGGGACGTCAAGGTCAGCTGACATAACACAGCCACAAAGACAGTGCTCTGCACCCTCATTTAGGAGCTTTCGAGACATCAACTACGGTGCAACCAGTGGACTCTCCTGGTCAGGAGCAAAGAACATCCAAGCATGGAAACAGTCAGTTGATAGTCCAAGTGACCCTCATGAATCTCATCCTCCATCCCGAGATCAGAGCTACGTGGTGCTTCACAGCTTCTCTCTGTTGTTCTGAACCAGGGAATGTGATACATCATAAGCTTCCTTTAAAACCTAACACGTTGGTGTTGTTATAGGCCTTCAAGTTGACTGTAACTCCATGAACATTGACTCTGAACCTTGCCCTGTCTTGAGTCAACCTCACCATTTCCAACACACTTTCCCCCATTGCTACAGCCATGATGTCACCCCATCTCATCAAGGGTCTTCCTCTCTTGCACTGCCCTCCACCTTTCCAAGCATGATGTCCTTCTCCAAGGACTGGCCCCTCCTCACAATAGGGATTTACTAATCAATGAATCACATTCATTTCTGCAGTAAACACATAGATGATACAGTCTGTTCCCTTTAAGATTCCCACCCTTCCTCCTCTTTTCTTTTTACTTGATATTTTAATGAAAGTTTACAGAAAACTTGCATTTCCATCCATTCATTGTTGTAAATTTTCCTCCCTACCCCCTCAGTTTGTTTTTCTCTTTAAAAAGATTTTTTTTCATTGTTACACAATTTCCTCCCTTCTCTCACACCCCCCGCCCACTTTACTATGCAGCTCTTATTCTGGACTATTGCCATGCAGATAATATCTAATCATGTATTTCTTTTAGATAGTTCTTTCCCTCATCTATTTAAATACAGTATTCATTATTTCCCCCCTCTTTTCTTAGTTTCCCCCCAACCCCCATGTCAGTCCTGTTTTATAACAGTGATGTTATGCAGTATTTGTCCTTTTGTGACTGAGATATTTCACTCAGCATAATGTCCTCCAGGCTCACCCATTTTGTATATTTTATGTATTCTTTGTTTTTCAGTGCTGTGTAGTATTCCATTGTGTGAATATAGCACAGCTTCTCTATCCATTCATTTATTGATGGGCACTTAGGTTGCTTCCATCTCTTTGCTATTGTGAACAACACAGCAATAAACGTGGGTGTTGCTCCCTTTAAGATTTACAGCTTCAGAAACTTGGTGGAGAATCATCATGGAATTGACTCAATGACAAGTTGTTGCTATTATTAATTGCTGTGGAGTATGACTTAAAGTGACCCTATTACCAACAGATCTGAACCCTGTCCTATCCTGTACCATCTTCATAATCTCTGACACACTCAAGCCCATTGCTGCGGTTGCTGCAGTCCACCTGGTTGAAGGTTTTCCTCTTCTTCGCTGTCCCTCCACCTTTCCAAGTATGAAGTCCCTCACCAAGAAGAGGTTATTTCTTCTAACAATGTGTAATCTCTTCTAGCAACATATAACTTTTCCTAGCAACATGCCCAAAATATGAGAGATGAAGCTTTATTATCTTTACCAAGGATCATTCTGGCTGCACTTTTTCCTTGACATATCTGCTTGCTCTTTTGGCCATCTGTGAGATATTCAGCACTCTTCTCCAACTCCACAGCTCAAAGGCATCCACTCAGTGGTGAGGAGCTTGCTTTATGGTCCTGTGGTGCCATGGCTCTATCATTCAAAAGGGCTTTCCTAGCCACCAACTTTAAAGTGAGCTAATTTAGCCAGATCCAGGGTTCTCACTCAAGCTACTTGGAGGATGGAGGGGAGATGCCACAATTGGTATGATGAAGGGAAGGGCAAACAGCCCGTGAGTTTGCTTGAGAAAGTGTCCTGAGTGAGGAATTGCATCCTACTGCCAACCTGAACTGTAGGCTGTCAAGTCCCCAGTCAGCCCCACAGCCATGAGTCGGTTCTCTGTGATCTGGGAGGCTGTTGCAGTGGATTCTACACCTGTCACAGGGCAGCACAGTGAGTGTTGGAATCCGCAGACTTGGGTGTGGGAGTGGGGGGGACATGGCTAGTCTTGATAGTTTGATTTGTTAATTAGTTAATGGGACACCCTCCTTGTGGAGTTCGTGGAGGTCAGATGTGGTTGTCTCCATTCTTTTCAGCAAAGATGTCACTTTGAGGAAGAAGGTGTACCTGAGCCATGGAAGCTGGGGGTTCAAACCGCTAGCGTTTTTGGTAGCAGCTGTCTTGCTTAACCACCATGCTTCCAGGGCTTCATTCATGAAGATGACAGTCAAGAAAACCCTACAGAGCAATTGTGCAGGGAATTGACTCAAAAGCCACTACCATCCACAGAGCAACAATGTAGAACCTACATGGTAACAATGTAGAACCTACATGGTAACAATGGAACACCTACACAAAACAATGTAACACCTACATAGCAACAATGTAACAGCTACATAGTAAAAATATAATAACTACATAGCAACAATGTCTCACATCAGTGTCTGCTCAAGAGCTGAGTGCTGACATGACTTTTTACTGTGTTTTGGGTGAACATTTGTACAGATCATATTGGTTTTCCATTTTAAATTTCATGCACATTTAACTTCTTGACATTGATTGCAATCCTTACCATGTAACATCACTCTTCCCCACTCCTTTCTTATGTTTCTTGTTTCCATCCATTCTTCCTTCCTCACCCTTCCTGCTGTCTGAGGTGTGGTACACTTTCTGTGTGCACGCTATTCAAGGGTACTGTCACCTGGGCTGCTGGGTCACCTTCAGGAAGCCAGCAGGTGGAACATGACAAGCATGGTCACTACGTCACACTTTGTGACTCCTGCTGTGACCCTGCAGGACAGTGAGCAGGTGGCCATACACCATCCGGCACCCCATAATGATGTTGTAGGGTAGCTGGGATATACTTTTGTTGATCTCCTGTTTCATTCATGCTTGCTGTCTCATGGGAAGCAGAGAGATTGTTGTAAATCACACACACACACACACACACACACAAGGAACAAGCCCGGTGTCCAAGTGGATGTTCAGCCCCAACAACTCCATGACAGATGTGTCAGAGAAAGAGAGGAGTTATGATTAAACTTACATTGTATTACTGTTGGAAGGACTCAGAAAGTCAAAAGAATATTCTGAAGATAAAACCAGCATCCACATCCCCCTGCCCCCTCAAAACCCCAACCCTTAACTTTGAAATAGGATCCACCAACTCTCATTGCCATTGCTTTGATTCTGACTCATACTGTGTGGACCAAGTACAATTGCTCTTGGGTTTCCAAGGCTGTAAATCCTTATAGAAGCAGACAAACTGTTTCCTCTTTCTCTCGGGGACCAGCTAGTGGATTTGAATCACCAACCTTCTGGCCAACAGCTGTGTGCTTAACTATTACACCACCGGTACTCCTTTCCTTACTCACTCATGGCTGCTGAGTTGGTTCTAATTCACAGTCACCCTCCACTGGATTTCTGAGCCTGCAGACTGCAATGGATGGAAGGAGATGGCTCCTCTTTCTCATGGGAGCTGCTGGTGGACCTGGGTTAGCAGTAAAACTCAATGTGTTTTATTCCACCAGAGCTCCATGAGGGCTGGAAAAGCCCAAATCAATTCCCATGCCAACGAGTCAGCCTGGACTCTCGGGGACTCTCCAGAGCTCTGCTGGGGTCCATTAGGGGCCGCATTACTAACTCTGAGGCTGCACCTTATTGGTAGTTTGAATTCACCAGCTGCTCCACAGGAGAAAGATGGACAACCTCCTCCTGTGTGACTGACGGCCCCAGAAACCCACAGGATCAGATCACCAGTTATGCACTGGTTCTGACTTGACACCAGTGAGTGAGTGACCACACACTTCTGAGGTTGTATAGTTGTATACTTCAGGAGGGGTCACCCATCTTTTCTCTTGGATCAGCTGGTGGATTTGAACAGCTGACTCTGGAGTTAGCAGCACAATGTGCTAGGCATCATCAACAACAAACCAGACAAAAGAGAAAAAAGCCAAACTTTGCTGGCCGGCCGACCCCAGCTCCTGGTGCTCCTGCAGCCAGAGTGAAGCAGCCTGTGGGTTCCCAGATTTGTACATCTTCTTGGAAACAAACGGCTTCAGATTTTCCCTGTGAAACTGGTGGGTTCAAAGTGCTGACCTTTCAGTTCACAGTCAGGCGCTTAACCACACCACCGCCAGGTGTCCTCTGAAACAGGATACGACTTTTTTAAGATTAAAATTGTCATAAAGGTATGATCTAAGCCTTATGACATTATAAATATTAATGTGGAGAAGGCTTTCTATCAGGAGATGTTATTATGCAGTATAATGTTAATTTTATGAAAATAAATTCATTTAGCCCCATGCATTTTCCACTTCCCTCCTTGGCTTTTGCCAACAATTCTGGTGGCGCAGGCGGGGGGAGAGCTTCTGACTTCCATAGCAGTTGCCCAAGTTGGGGCAGTGCACAGAATTTTGACAGCATGATTATTTCCCTGATAACATCCTGAGATTTCTGCAGGTAACCATACAGCATTGCCAAAGCAGCATGAGCAACTCAGTGGCCCTTGGGCGTTTGACGTAATGATCTGAGTTTACATCAGGCCTTTCAGAAAAGTGAAGACCTCAGATCCCAAACGGCATAGAACTGTCTTAGGCTGGCCTCTCTAGAGAAGTAAAACCAATGAAACTTGGTTAGACAGAGAAGAGAGACAGAAACAGTGAGAGCGAGTGAGCAAGAGAGACAGAGAGGGAAACACACAAAGAGACAGACACAGAGACAGCTCCCAAGAGAATGAGAGCTCTAGAGAGGTTTATTAAAGGAAATGGCTCACACGCTCGGGTGCAGGTCAGGGGCAGAGCCCAGGTGGTCTGCAGGCAGGGTCACAGGCTGCTGACTGCAGAGGCTGGCTCATCCAAAGACCCTTGTTGGGATGCAGGGTCCCAGGCAGTCGGCTTAGGAGGATGTTGGCTGCTGGCTTCAGAGTTCGACATGTCCAAGGTCATTGTTCAGTTTGAGTTCATTGTCACAGACACTCTGCCTTCTGACCAGAGGGACTCGTGTCCCACACTCTAGTGGACAACACTGTGTGTGGTCCACAGGTTTGTCTGTCACTGACCAGTTTTTCAAATGTGGATGCCAGGCCTTTCTTCCTAGTCCTAGTCTGGATGCTCTGATAAAACCCACCCTCCACTGGTGACCCTGCTGGTACTTGAGACGCTGGTGGCAAAGCATCTAGCATCACAGCAGCAGGGATGTGACACTGACAGACGGGGGTGCCCTCACCGTGGTGTGATCTCATTAGAAAATAGGGTCATTCGTGAAGACTGAGCTGTGGGCCACACGACTCCTCGTTAACACTCACCGATGTTCTCTTAGAAGAATGTGGCAACATGAGGAAAGGAGAAAGCCCAAGAGACTGTGATATTTGGGGCCAGAGCAGTCCTCAGAGGCAAGAATCGGGAGACTTTGTGCCATGCAAAGTGGACATGGTAGTCGGAAGGACCAGGCCCTGGAGACGGACATTGTGCTTGGAATAGCAGCAGGTTGGTGAAGGAGAGGAAGACCCTCAACAAGGTGGATGGACACAGTGGCTACAGCAGCAGCTCAGGCCCAGGAAAGACTGTGACGCCGGCCAGGACAGTGGGGTTCCATCCTGCCGGGCACGGGGTCACTGAGTCAGGCCTGTGTGGCTGGAATCAGCACTCATGGAAGGATCCAGAAGCCTCCAGATGAGCCTGTTAGCAGTGATCCAGTGTGCTCACACCGATGTCACCACTGACGTCTCTAATTTGTGCTGGGAGTGCTGACAGTGCCTCTGGTAGGGAAGGAAGGTGCCGTAGCACCCGGCCTAGTGGGTGTCAAGAGTGTGTGGCTCTCCTTAGCAAAGGTCTAAAGAACAATCAGGCTGGATTAATTCCTGCAGACCCCGTGGCAGAGTCTTGATTGCAAGCCTCAATTAGGGAGACCTCTGATTCACTTTTGTTTAATGTCAAGCAGTTAAGAGTCTTGCGGGCAGATGTCTGCTGAAGAAGCTGAAGATGCAGTGTGACTGCAGCTCACTCATGTGTAGCCCAGAGGGTGGTCCCTGCTGGCTCCTCAGGCCTCCTGCAAAGAGGTCATCTTGGAACCCAGCCTCCATGGGCACCCCGGAGAGGTGTGCGCTTTCCGAGAGGCACAGAGACTCTCCTGCCGTCCCTGCACCTGCAGAGGCCCAAGACAGAAGTCACGCTTGCTCTGTGGAAGAGGAAAGGGAGAGATGCAGGCTTGTACAAAGCAAACTGGAATAACAACCACGTGCCTGTGTGAAAATGGACCAGCCAAACTGATGACTCAGAGGCAACGCTTTGCTATGGGCTGAATGTGTCTTCCAAACACAGGGTATAAACCTGAGTGCCAGTGGTTGTGGGTGTGATCCCATCAGGGTTCTGCTAAGGGGCCATGTGAGCACAGGTGCATCGAAGCCCTCTTATATGAAAAGAAGAGATTAGGAAGTAACAAAAGACCGATGGAAGAACATTGATGCCACGTGAAATCTCTAAGGAAGAAGAGAGGAAGAGAAGCTGAAAGAGACCAAGTTTCGCGACCCCTGAAGACAGAGGGAGAATGCTTCCCCTGAGCGCCAGCCCCTGGACAGAAACACCACAAGAAGGGGGCTCTAACAGAAAACTGTCTTCTCACGGTTAGGCAGCCAGAAGTCCAAACTCAGGGTGTCAACTCTGGGGGAAACCCTGTCTCTGTGAGGCTCCTGGTTCTAGAATTTTCCCGCTCTGCTCCCGAGTCTTCTTTCTTGGTCCCCAAGTCCCTCCTCTGCTCACTTGTGTAATCTCTGTTATCATTTATAGGAGATTGGCTCAAAATACAACCTAATCTTGTAGATTGCATATGTTTTACTACTGTAACTGCCTCTAATCCTGACTCAACATCATTCGAAAAAATCCAAACCCACTGTTTCGAGTTATTCCCAACTCACAGAGACCTTGAGTTTGAAAGGAGGTAGCACACCTTAACAAAGCAGGCTGGGTCTTTTCCTTCCTTCTTCTTTTTAAAAATTATTATTATTATTATTATTATTTTCAATGAACATCTACAGAGATTTTGGAATTCCATTCATTCATTGTTGCACTTTTCTCCTCACCCACCCCACCGCCACCCCCAGTTCGCGCCTCTCCTTGACAAGCAAAAGACAAACTCCTTCATTGGTACACAATTCCTTCCTCCACCCCGCAAACCCCACCCCCACCCCAAGTATACTCCACTCTGCAACTCTCATTCCGGACTCTTATGATAATCATAATGCCCTAAAATATATTAATTTTAAACTATTCTCTCCCTCATCGGCTTCAATGCAGTAAACATAATTTATCCAGTTTTTCTCAGTCCTACCCTCACCCCAATGTCAGCCTCACTCTACAACAGTGGCACCATATAATATTTGTCCTTTTGTGACTGAGATATTTCACTCAGCATAATGTCCTCCATAGTCACCCATTTTGAATAATATTGCATGAGTTCCTTGTTTTTCAATGCAGTGTAGTATTCCATTGTGTGAATATACCACAGCTTCTCTATACATTCGTTTGTTGATGGGCACTTGGGTTGTTTCCAACTCCTTGCTATTGTGAACAAAGTTGCAATAAACATGGGTGTGCATATATCTGCTTGGATGTCATTTATGTGTCTTTTCTTGAGGAGCGGCGGTGGACCCGAACCCCTGGTCTTTCAGTTAGCACCTGAGCACTTAGACCCCTACACCACCTGGACTCCACATTAACATCATAGGGATTCGAGTTAGTATATGGGATAATCACACCAGACCACAAAATAGCATGTTACATGATGAGCTCTTGACGGAAAGTTTGGTGGTTCAAATCCACCAGCTGTTCCTTGGGAGAAGGATGAGGCAGTCTCCTCCCACAGAGATTTACAGACTTGGAAACATGATGGAGGACCCCTTGAGTCAGAGCCACCGTGGGCTCCACTGGGTTTCCCATGCCCTCAAATGTCCTTGGTCGAGGGTCCAAGGACAGGCCTGGATGTAGGGCATAAGCTACCTGTCCAGAAGATACTCTATCGGGTGCTGGGGACCCTGCTCCTCCTACCCTCTCCTGCTGGACCTCCACATCTTGGCCCACCTCTAACATCTCAATCTCACTGCCTCTTACGGGAGTCTTGTAGTCATGCCCCTTCAAACTAAGAACTGAGTCACCTCTGGGATCACCTCACAGCCAAACAAGATGTGCTGCAGAGTGGACAAAATACCCATGAGGGACATGCTTCTCAGGACACTCAGCCATGTTACACCAAAAGGACAGTCTCTGCTCCAAAGCAAAGCTCAGGAAGCAGGAAGGGGCAGAGACGGATGAATAGAAAGGGGAAACTCAGGGAGGACGTGGGGCGAGCGCTGCTACATTGAGGGAATTGCAACTAATGTCATGAACAAAATGCATATGAAGTGCATTTGCTCTGAGGGAGAATGAGGAGGCCTCGCAGCCTGCACACCCTCCAGGGCAGTTTTGCACCATCCCCCAGGGTCACTCTCAGTGAGGACTGACTTTGCAGCAGGGAGTTTGCTGTATTATTGGGGTTTTTTTTTTAAAAAAAATATAAATTCATGTTATTGTTCCTAAACAAGAGATACTGAACAGTCTTACTTTTCCCCAGAAAGGCAAGGCTTGCCAAGTCACATAAACCAAGTGCAGGGTCCTGGATCACCCCCCTAATTTACTTAGTGGACTTTTGCTAAGGTCCATTAAGGCTGTCTGGACAGAGAGCAGTGCCCAGCAAGGACTAATAGGATTACCCTAGGGGAGGCTTCGAGGAAATCTAATTAGTGGGAGGTAACCTCTGCCCACTGAGTTAGACAGTGGACTCAGGGTCCCCCTTCCAGTTACTGGATCCAAAAACCCTGCATGTTCCGCACAGAGGCTGAGCTGAAGGCCACAGTGATGATCTCAGCCTGGGACTCTGGACTCGCAAACCTTCAAAGCTCTCCACATCCAGGCAGGAGACAGGGAGGCACAGACAGGCCTAAACAATGCAGGAAACCTGGCCTGGGGCACAGCATTGAAACCCAAAGCCAACCAGGGCATTCCATAGAGTTGGACTCACGCAGACCCCGTGAGATCAGGACAGCTCTGGGTTTACACAGCTTCCTCTTCACAGGAACAAATCTCCAGGCCTCTCTCTCAGGGAGTGGCTGAGTGTGTTTGAACTGCCAACCTTTCAGTTAGTGTGGAGATGGGGTGACGTCAAGTTGACTCTGAAGGAAACTCTGGCTCATCCCCCCTCCCCCACTCCAGACACGGCTGTGCTTGAGCCACGGTCTCTGTCCATCTCATGGGGGTCCTCCTCCCTTCCGCTGACCCTCTACTTCACCAACCATGGTGTCCTTCTCCTGGCACTGACATCTCCTGGTCATAGGCCCCGAAGTCTTACCACCTTGTTTCTAAGGCCATGGCATAGCCAAAATTCAGGTGGTTCAACAGCAGGAATGGCAGGCAATAATGGAAAAGATTTTTTCTAGAAGGCCTGGTGGCACAGTGGATGAAGTGCCTGGCTGCTAACTGACATGTCAGCAACAGAATGGGAGGACAATGAAGAATCTGTAATCAGAAAACTAAAAAACTCAAACTCATTCCTGTCAAGTTGGAACCAACTCATAGCTGACCCTCTGGTGTGTTTTCAGAGGCTGTAAATCTCATGGGGAGATTCTGCCCATCTTTTTCTGGAGAAGGTGAATTTGAACCACCTGCCTTTGAGCTGCCAGGGCAGCACCTTACCCACTGGACTACCAGAACTCCTTTGGCAGCCCCATGAGGTAGTTCTACTCAGGGGGGCTACTTGGTGGTAGCAGGTAATTTGCTTCTGATCTGAAGTTGTTTGCCACATACAAAAGATGCTCTCAGGTCTCGCTGCAGCTGAAACATCTTTTCTAGATGAACATGGAAAATAGCAGAAGCTGCCATCAAGTTGCCTGACTCACCATGACCCCGAAGGGCAGAGCAGAACTGTCTTGTCTGTCCAAGGCTGGACATCTTTTCAGTAACAGAGTCTGGAATCCTAGTAGGCTATGACTCACAGCAGCCGCCCCCCCCCCACAGCAGCCTGCCCCCCTCACAGCAGCCTGTCCCCCTCACAGCAGCCTGCACCCCCACAGCAGCCTGCCCCCCCTCACAGCAACCTGCCCCCCCAGCAGCCTGTATCCCTCACAACAGCTTGCCTCCCTCCCAGCAGCCTGCCCCAGCAGTCTCTGCTGTATTTAAGCCCATGTACTGGTCATGTATTGGTCACACAGTCATGCACCAGTCCACATGAACCAGTTCCTCTTGCTGAGGTCTTTTGTCCTTCCCTGACCCCTCTACTTGTTTCAGAACAAAGCCTTCTTCCAAGGCCCCTCCTGACGATAGGCTCTAAGCTTGTGAGAGAATCCCTGCTCCTAGCACTGCACAGCTTCCAAGATTCATGCATGAAAGTTTCCATTTTTATTGCTGAATGATCTCTCACAGCTTCCATGGAAACGACGCTGGGTCATTGAAACTTCTTGGTGACACTCCCCTCAGAAGGTGCCCAGGTTCTGGCCTTACCTCATTACCTGGAACACACCTGTGGACAGTACAAACCTTCCTGGGCGGTTCCCACTCGCCGCACTAAGTTCAAGACATTGTCAGCCTCAATTCAGGCCTTGGTGACTTGTCAGTCCCAGTTAGGCCCCTAATGCTTCTCAAACTGGTTTTCCTGCACGTAATAGAATCATGGCAGAGAAATGAAACTATCTGTCATGTAAACCACGGCGTGGAAGGAGCAGGGGTAGGATGTGGGCGAGGGCGGGGGTCCCAGCCACCCGAATCCCTGCACAAATGAAAATTGATTTTCTCCAGAATTCTTCGCCTAGTGAAATAAATTAAATCTAAATCTACTTTTATTTGTTTAAAAACCTCTTTGTTAAAGTAAGTACAGCTGTATATATAGACATAATCGAATAAATTAAGAGGCAGTTGAATGATCCTAATCGCCTTCTGCGGGGAACACACCCAGCGCAGACGTGGGAGCATGGCCCCAGCTGGACTCGAACCTGTGAGGTCTGTTCTTCGCTGAAGGAGGAACGGCCAAATAGAGATGCCTGGGCTTCCTGGGTTTGGTTTATTTTATTTTATTCTTTTTCCAAATAGATTTTACTGTTATTTCAATTTGGGGGGAAAATTATCTGCAGACTTTCCACTTAGCCTGAAGAAATTCAGGAGTAACAAGGTCTTAAAATTTAACACAGCCTGAATGGTGCACAGAGAGGAACAAGGCGTCTTTAATGGGAGAAAATCGTGTCGCCGCACCACATGGAAACACACCGAATAACGCTCTGTCTTCCAGCCTGAGTGCAGCAGCCGGCTTGGCTATTCCTTCTCCCTCCTCCTAACAGGAGAGCTGGGCTGCAGTGGTCATGGCATTTGTCTGCTAACCGACAGGTCCACTGAACACACCAGCAGTTCTGTGGAGAAAAGATGGCCCATGTGCTTTTGTAAACATTTACAGCCTTGCAAACCCCAGGGGGTAGTGGTACCACGTCTTCCTGGGTGGCTCCAAGTAGAGCCACCTCCATGGCAATGGCCTTCAAAGTTCACCCAGCAGAGGTTAAACAGCAATGAGAACTCATTTCTGCTTCATTCTTTCCAAATCTTGACCCCCAGAATCCCTGATCATGTGAAGTGATGTTTGCATCCTCCAGTTTGATGTGGTTTGTTGCTGTTTGATGGCTGACTTAGAGTGACCCCATGCACGGCAGAGCAAACCTCTGTCAGGCACCAGCCTCAGAACTCTGCTGGGCTCACACCCATGGGTAGTCACTGGGTTGGGTTCACCTCCTGAGGGTCTTTTTAACTGCCCTTTGACTGTGCCAAGCATGACGTCTTTCTGTAGGGATTGATCCTTCCTAATAAAATATCCAAATTTTATCAGAAATGTTAAATATGTGTGAAATGAAGTTGTACCACCCTCCCTTCCAAGCAGCATCCTGGCTACCCTTCTGAAAAGCCGGGTGTGCCTGTTATTTTGACAATAAATACTCTTCAACACGACTTAAAGGCATCCCTCTTCTTCAGTCTTCCTTGTTCATTGTCCAACTCACATGAATGTGAGGCAGTTGAAAAGACTCAGGGTGGGTCGTGAACACCTTAGTTTTCAAAGTCACATTCCTACTCCCCAGCACTGTAAAGAGGTCGTCTTAGGTTAAAGAGGTCATTTACTTCTCAGCAAGACACAGCAGAGCAGCTGGCTGCCCAGAACCTGTTTCCTGTCCCTTCTGTTTTCTAAAAGCTTGGACTTCTGCTGGGAAGGTCATATGACACAGTGGATGTTGGCTGGAGAAGGCTATAGGAAAGCATTGATTCTCCTGCTAAGAGAGAATAGTGAAGTTTGTATACCCTTTCTCTGTCTTTGCTACCTAGAGTGAGAACATGGTGATGGCTGGTGCTACAGCAGTCACTCTGTGGCTCTGGGGAAAAGGTCATGCTATTTTTCAAGGGGTGGGCTTAGACATTTCTGTGAAGTGCAGTCAACAATTGTAGTCACCTGTGAACTTCATGTTTGGTGGGGGAAATGACTCCAATTTCATTTGAGCCAGAAGAGCCATGATTTTGCTTATGGAGACAGGTGTGTGATTGTGTTTTGAGCCATCTACACTCTGTGAGCTATGTGAGGGCAGGCATCATGTCTATCTTGTGCAACATCACACTGCCCACCCTGAGCCTGGCATATCACTGCCGGTTCACCTCTGATTCACCAAAACCTTGTGTATAATGGAAAAAAAATTTACCCAGCCTACACCATCCTCACAAGCTTTGCTATGCTTTATTGCAGCCGTCTGTGTGCCAGTTTGCTGTACTGATTTGTGTGTTACTGTGATAGTAGAAGTTATGTCACTGTTATTTAAAATATCAGTGGGGGTCACCGCTGGTGGACAGTTTTCAGCAGAGCTGTCAGACTAAGACTAGGAAGAAAGGTCTGGCTATTTGCTTCCAGAATTGTCATTGTCATGTTCTGTTGAATTGATTCTGACTCTTTCCAACACATAGGACACAGTATAACTCCTCTATGGGGTTTCCTAGGCTGAAATCTTTACAGGAACAGACAGGTCTTTTTCCCCATAGAGAGGCTATGGATTTGAACCACCAAGCTTTTATTTAGCAGTACAGTGTTTAAGTACTGCACCACCAGAGCCCCTTTTTCTGAAACTGCCAACAAAGAGCTTGTGGAAGCCCTGGTACACCAAAGGTGCTCATTGTGTTAGGAGGAGGATGCCGGCTTCAGTGCATCACCCACAGGGCCTCTGCACGTCAGAATCGGCTGACAGTCACTCAAAGCACCAACATAGCAGCCCCACCCAGCACGCTCAGCAGACTCTGCGGTGAGCAAGGCCATCGGCACTATCTTTCCAACAGGACGTGGTCCTGTGTGTCTCCTGTGTGTCTCTGGGTCATGGTTTGCTGGGTCTCACACACTTTTCTCATCGCAACGTTGCACACTTCACTGACCACGGCAGAGTGTAAACACCACTTTTTAGGCACTGGAAATCCCATAGCGTGTGGTGCTGCTAACCAGAGCCTGTGTGTCTCTGTCAGTTCAAATCCGCCAGCTGCTCCCTGGGAGAAAGATGGCGATTTCCTTCCTATCCATCTTTTTTTTTTTTCCTGTCCATCTTTTAGACCTGGAGCTTCTGGAACCTGATGGAGGGGTACCAGGAGTCTGGATGCCTGGATGCAGTGACTTTTTCTGAGTATGGAACACCAGTGCATTCATGTAACTACCTTTCTTGGACTCACTGCTCTATTTCATCAATCTCGAACCAAACTCTCTTATATATGAGGTCTGACTGGTTTTGACGGATGATGTCAGAATAAATTAAGGACATTGGAGGTTTTCCAGGTGGTTACAAGTGGATTCTCAGCCATGCTTCTAACGTGACAATTTCTTGGACTAGGTAGACAGAAAGGGCTTCGTCAGGTCTGGACAACGCATGTTGCAGCATCTCCTGCTCCAAGAATGCCAGGTCCCTCCCTTCTCTCTTTGTAACTAGAACAGGATGAGAAGGCACAGCCCCCTGCCCCCCATGAACTTCCAGCTGCTTCTGCCAAGTCTCCTTCCTTGGGTATTAACAAATGTTAATTTGCAGCACTGATCATTAGCCTTTCAAGAGCCCTTTGCATTCCTATAATCTTGTGGCTTCCCTGCAAAAATCAGCCTTGTAATTTCTCATGGCCTTCTAGAAAAACCCTGGGAGGGTGTGTGCTAAGGCAGAGAGAGACCTAGATAGTTTCTACTTTAGGGCTGGTTTAGCTTTGCATACAGATTGGGGTCATGCCTGCAAAGAGGCATGCTTATTTCCAAAGTGGAATCAATATGCAGCCGGTGTGGGCAGCATGAACCGTGCGGTGCATCTCTCTGTGGCTGTGTGGTCACCGCGGTGCAGCTACATCGTTGGCCAAGGCTTCTAGGCTAAGTGCCCTTCAGTGTCCTTTAATTTGGTAACACCCTGTGGAAACCGTTCTTCAATTTTCCTTTGCCTCGTGGAGAACTCCTGTGAGATGTAGTCCAGTGATGGAGTTTCTTCCTTCACTTGGAAGTTTTCTTCCACTTCAGACCTGGTGCATGTTGAATACCAAAACCAAACCTCATACTGTCAAGTCGGTTCTGACTCAGTGCAACCCTCCACCGCGTCTCCTAGGCGATGAATGTTTACAGAAGAGCATCTCCCATCTTTCTCCCACTGACTTTTTCATTAACAGTCTAACCCTCAACACAGTACCTGTTGTTATTAAATGATGTTGTGTCAACTACAACTCACAGTGACTTTGTGAAGAGCCCTGCCCTGTCCCACACCCTCCTTACAGTCTCCACCACACACAAGCCCATTGTTGCAGTCACGAAGGTGCCTGGTCCTACGCAGATGCCACTTACAGGAGGACAATCGTTAAGAAGGAGCATTCTCTGTCACACGGGCTGCTGCATGGTGTTTGGAGCATGTCATGGACTGAATGGTGTTCCTCTCCTTGCCCACCCACCATCCCAAATCTCTTTCTCTTCTCCTCTCCTGTCCTTTCCTCTTCTCTCCTTCCCTCTTCTTTCTTCCTTCTCTTTCTCTCTATAAATGCTGAGTCTTGACTTCCAGTAGTTTGGTAGTTAAGCAATGATGTAATGTGACAGTTATGTGAAGATGTGAAGATCCCTCATGAAGTTATCTGACGTGATCAGCCAGTCAGCTATAAGGGGTTTAGGGTAGTCTGCAGGATTCTAACTGAGGTCACTGCTTTGATCTCATGTAAGAAGTGTTTCACTTAGAGGTGATCTGCATTACCTTTTTTTGTTGTTGTATACTGTCTAATTGGATCTGACTGGCACAGGGGGAGATTGCCCCTCCTTTTCCAGTGAGCATCTAGTGGATTTGAACCACATGCCTTCAGGATTGCAACACAGTTTCTTGCCACTAGACCAGAGCTCCCTTCTGCATTACCTTTTATTTTAAAGAGACCAAGGAGTGAGAAGCCAGCAGACAGAACCTTGGTACCAACAAGAAAGAATAGGTGTGATGGAAGTACATACTTTAGATCGGGGCCCCATTGATGAGCACCTCCTAGACCTGGGGGAAGATTATTCTAAATCATGCAGAGGAATGCTAGGCCCACAGATGTAGTAAAGAGACAAGGACCTTCTCCTGGGGATGACACAAAGAGAAAAAGCCTTCCTCTAGAGCTGACACCTTGGATTTGGGCTTCTGAGGGTCAGCAGTGAGTCAGGTTTGACTTGATGGTGCTTCACCACAACACCACATATCCCAAACTGTGAGAGAAGACATTTCTGTTTGTTAAGGCCAACCCCTTTGTGGTTTATCTGTGACCACAGCACTACAGAACTGACCAACCCTATCATCACTAACTTTAAAATTTTATGTCTTATCAACCTTTCAGAGCCCTGTTTTCCTCGGTTTCCTATCACAAACACTATAAGGGGTGGGCTCTAAGGAACAGAAGTTAATTTTCTCACAATTCTAGAGGCTAGCAGTTGAGACCAGGACCATGATTGGCTCCTTGGTGACCTCCAGTGGCTGTTGAGTTGACTTGCTCTATGGCTGTTGTTGGGTTCTGTTTCACAGTGTTGCCAGGGCCACTGGAGTGGATCCCTGCCTGGTCCTGCAGCATCCTCATGACCCTGCTGTTTGGAGTTTATTGTTGCAGTTACTGGATTGATCCATCTCCTCTTCCCCTCTTTTTTATGACCCTCTACTTCTTCAAGTATGATGCCTTCAACTCAAAGTGACTTCATAGTGTCAAAGTTGAACTTTGCTCCATAGGGTTTTCAATCTCTGGTTTGGGGAAGTGAATTACCAGGCATTTTTTAATGAGGTGCCTCTGGAGAGCTTTGAAGCTCCAACCATCCAGTTAACTGCTGAGTGTGTTAACCCTTTGCAAGACCTAGGGCTTTCCAGTTCCTAGAGGTAACCCCCAAACCCTTGTATTTCCTCAAATGATTAGAATTATCAGTGTGATTCATGGAAGGCCCCAGATTACACTTGAGAGTTGATGCTGATAGGATATATCATGCTGGAGTTAGACAATCTAGAAAGATCCACCATGTGACATCATCTTGACCTCCAGGGAGGGACAAAGGTTTCCTTCAATTACATGTCAATGTTGTAATAAAATACATCTACATAATAAAAGAAAACAAGACAAACCCCATTGCATCAAGGCCATTCTCATAGCCACCTGACTAACAGCAACCCTGTGGACAGAGCAGAACTACCCATGGGGTTTTCAAGGCTGAAAATCTTTACGGAAGCAGAATGCCCATCCTTCTCCCATGGAGCAGCTGGCAGGCTCGAACCACTGACCTTTCAGTCAGCAGCCTAGTGCTCAACCACTGCGACATTAGAGCATCTTAAAACCAGATCTGCTGCTGTGGGGTTGGTTCTTGTACTTAGTGAGAGTTTTTAGTGGAGGGAAGAGAAGCAGCCACTGCCCACAGGGTTTAGAGACTGTGAATTGTCATGGAAGCAGATGGCCTCGTCTTTCTCCCTTGGAGTGACTGTCGGGTCTGATAATGTGAATTATCCCACGGGAGGTCCTGGGGCTTAGGCTCCCCGTCTAAAATGTGAAGGAAATTATATTATTCCATGCAGCCTTTGCAACCTTACAATGAAGCATATGACAGCGGTGACAGAGTCCTGATTACAGCACGATTCTGAGCATCACCATTCTGGAGGTGGAGGCTGCCCCCTGTCACAGTGTCCACATTGGGGCTGGTTTTATTTTTTTCTTTTGCGTGTCTGTGAGATTTCTATCACATACATACTTCACAATGGTAAATCTCCACCCTCCCAGCCCCAAGTAAGAGATAACAAGGAGAGAGGGAGGGGCTTGAAGGAGGTTGTGTGGTTAAAGCCAGTTAATAAATAAACCCGCCCCTAGCCCTGCCCCAAATGTGAAAATGAGATTTCCGCTCAGACTGCATAACAAACACTTTGAGGTAAGGCTGCCCTGGAGAGCCACAGCCTGAAGACAGGCAAATCCTCCTGCTGCGTTGTTAAGCAGGATGACTTCTTGAACTCCATCTGCAGAGTGGATGACTTTCTCCGGCCAGGCCGAATTAATTTCTGTCTTTTGCAGGGCTCCTATCTCATATGGATGTGGCTGTCCAGTGGCCAGAGGTTACTCTGTGGGGTGAAAGTTTCAGGATTGGGTAGACTGGTGGGGAGATGAAGCCCAGAACTTAAAAAAAAAAGAAAAAAAAAAAGGTGTTGGAATGGTAGCGAGGTTTCTTGGAATGAGGATGATGGTGCAAAAATGGGAACTGAGAAATGTTAAAGGGGGGTCATAGGTTAACCTGTGTCCCCCTAAAATGTGTATTTACACATGGCTGGGCAATCAATTGTTAATAGGATTAAGGGACAGCAAACAAACCAGTCCAGTGTTATAGAGCTGTTTCCTTAATCTTCATAGGAAAAGAACTCCTCATCCTCCTTTGGGACAGCTGATGGACTTAAATTATCTTTTAGCTGCCCCACATACCACTATACCACCAGGGTTCCTCCTTAACCCCAGGCCGGGTCCACTGTAAGAGGAGTGTCCTGGTGTGTGGCCTGAAGCATCTTTTCTCTTAAAGAAAGAAAAGAGAAAGAAGAGAACGTGGGACCTCAGTATCACTATGAAAAAAGAAGCAGGAGCAGAGTGCATCTTTGGCTCCAGGGTCCCTGCACTGAGAACCTCCTAGACCCAAGGGAAGATTGAGGTCAAGATACATGGAGAACTCCAAGGGATGCTAGACCCACAGGTGCTTAAAGGAAGCAAGGACCTCCCCCAGCAGCTGACAAAAAGACCTGCCTTAGAACTGGTGACCTGGGTTTAGACTTCTAGCCTTATGAAATGTGAGAGAGTAAATTCTGTTTATTAAAGCCACACCTTTCTGGATTTGTTTTTTAAAATAGTAATAATAGAGAATAGAAATAGAGGATTGACATACTAATAGAAAAACCCTGGAGGCTTGATGTGTTTTATGTAACACAAAAGTATTTTTGAGAGGTAGATACTACAATTTCTATGTCACCTCAATAATCACAATAATCAGTCTTTAAGGGAAAAATTTCCAAGTCTTTCTCCTGTGGGGCCACTGAGTAGATTGGAACCACTAATCTTACAGTGTTATATTATATCTTCAACACAAATTAAGAAACCTACTGGATACTGCCTGTGAGTCTTACTTTGAAATGGAACTAGATATTATGGTTTGGCCAAGGAGTCTGAGTTTCTTGGGTTTAAAAGGCATATTAGTGAAAATAACTGATGAGTTACCATGCTGCCTATTACAAATAAGTGTTTCATAGCTTCAAGACTCCCTAAATCTAACCTCTTTTAGCTGAACAATGAATAAGGATGGCAGAAAAAGAATTGATGCTTTTAAGCTTGGTGTTGGAGAAGGGCACTGAACATGCCATGGACGGCTGAAAGAATGAACAGATATGTCTTGGATAGGGTGCAGCCAGAGTGCTTTTTGGAAACAAGAATGATGAGGCTTAGTCTCATGTTCTTTATACAGATTGCTAGGAGGTGCTATTCCTTGGAGAGGGACTTGATGTTGGGAAGGGTGGAGGGTCAGCCTAGGAGAGGAAGACCTTCAACCAGGTAGATTGACATGGTGACTGCTGCAGTAGGCTCTTGTGTGTCAGGAAGTGTGAGGATGGCACAGGACAGGACTGGGTTCAGATCTTTTGCTCATAGGGTCGCTATGAGACATACTCGACTCAATAGCATCAGACAAGAAAATCAACAAGGGTACAGGGATTGAGATGTCAACATTTCTTTTTAAGAGACATAATTTGGTCCCAAGGGTCCCTAGTGGCACAGGGGTTAAAATGCTTGGTTGTTAACCTTAAGCAGCTCTCTGGGAGAAAGATGAGGCAGTGAGCTCCCCTGAAGTTTTGCAGCCTCAAAAACCTTATGTGAGCAGTTCTGGTCCATCCTACAATTGCTGTGAGTTAGGATCAACTTGAAAACAGTGACTTAATTTCATCTGTGACATCTAGAAATGGTAGATCTTGTCAGACCATTTACTTATTTAATTGTGGTTTAAATGGAAGTTTACAGAGCACAGGAATTCCCCATCCAGCAGTTTATATACAATTTTGTTTCATGACATTTGTTGCAATTCCCTGGATGGAGCCGTGCTTCTCGCATTTCCTGGGTTCCCTGTCTCCTCTTACCCTTCTTTCCTGCCCTTTCCAGCTTTCTGAGCAAAGTTAAATTTTCATTCTTCAATTTCTATCTCAATTTTTCAGTGTAATTCCCACCCTCCTCAGATGATGTACAGAAGGCACAACATTCAGACAGGCTTGTCATATTCAAGGCTGACTGCATGTGCTGTTTAAATCACAGTCTACCACGCCTTCATCATACGTGCACACATGTGCACACACACTTCCCCCCCATAGAGATTGAGGGTGCTCACACACGAGATGGCATGTTGATGCTATTGTGAAGAAGGTGGACCAGGGTATATTGTCTGCAGATTAAATCTGAACTTCACACAAACAACAAATACTGGTTTAGCATAAATGTTTGTATTTGCTTCATCTGGCAGCCTTGTCTGGATTCCAGCTCCTTCTAACTTAGCAGAGGAAGAGCTTGGGTTGGAATTTATGACTTCCCAGGAGAGAGGCGGAGAACAGCTTTTCCTAACATGACTTTCTCCCGGCACAAAGGCCCCGTTGGGACTGCCTTGATCCAATCAGAAAGTTTCTCTGCCAATCTGCTTTTCCTTCTCTCCTACATTTTCTTCTTTTTTGGAGAGAACTCACTTTTGCTCTCCTTGATTTGACTGGAATTTACATATAAAGAATTTGCTCCCTGTCTCCCTGGCAACCGAGGCCAGCTCTCCAGCAACTCTCCCCAAGCAGACCCAGACAGACAACCTGCAGATGCCGGATCCTAACAAGTGGCTGGTACCGCTGAGCAGCCGTTAAACAGTCTTTAAGCACGATTTTGGAAAGTGATTTAATCACGTGTCGATGTCTCTGCCTCTTTCGTTTTGTGGGGAATGGCCACTGACATTTCTCTGGAGTAAAAGACAGAGGTGCTGCTTTGGCCTCAGCTCTCTCTTGGGTGGTTTGACAGGAAAATGATTTAAAGAACTCCTGGAACAGTCACATGAGCCTGGAGCTGGGGAGTGGGGCTCGAGAGGCATTGGGGGAGGAGGGATGCTGCTAGAGGGGACAAAAGATGTCCCAGGATCTGAGAGACACTTGGAAGGACCTCTAGATGCCCAGGAGATGACCTCCACACTTGGGAAGGGTGGAAACATTGGCCTCTCTGCTGTGGAATAAATGCAATTTCTTAAACAAGACCATTCCAGGTACAAGATCCAGAAGGAGGGTGGGGGTCATCGCGTAGCAGCTTTCCTCACAACTGGGTCTCTAAGTCTCCCTCCAAGCCTGAACTTACTGCACAGCTGTGCTCCAACTCCAGTCAGACAAAAGACAAGGATGGACATACAGTGGTTGATGGTTGATAACACCATAACACCGGGGAGGAATTCACTCCTCAGAATAACCACAATGTAAGGTCCAAAGGGCAGTATTTGTTCAAGGGTAAAGCGTAAAAGGCAGCGAGAGAGAAGAAAGATGGCTGAGTGGCAATGAGACACACAGGGAGGAAGTAGACAAGGAGTGCGGTTACACTGTGGGGATGACAACCGGTGTCTTGAAACATGACGTATATCAACTGTTGAAGAGAAAACCAATTTGTTCTGTGAACTTTCTCTCAAACCACAGTTGCTGTGTTATTGTCCTGTGTCATCAAGTCACCCGTGACCTATAGTGACCCTTTGTACAGCAGCTCTGAACCCTACCCTGTCCTGAGCCGGCCTCACTAATTTCAACACACCAACCCCCATCGCCCGAGTTACTATATCAATCTATCTCATTTGGGGTCTTCCTGTCCTGTGCTGTCTGTCCACCCTTCTGATAATGATGTTCTTCTCCAAAGATGAATCTCTCCTGGCCCCGTGCCCAAAATATGTGAGACGGAGCTTCAGAGGAAACTTGGTTTCACCATCTTCCAAACAGACCTATTTATTTTCTTGCCAGTCCATGGGATGTTCAAGACTCTTCTCCAGCACCACAGTTCGAAGGCATTGATTCTCCTTTTATCATCCTTAGTCATTGTCCAGCTCTCTGATGCATAGCAAGTAATTGCAGAGACCACGGCTTGGATTAGGCACACCTTAGTCTCTGGACTGACATCATTGCTTTTCAAATCATAGTAAAAATACATTTAATTTATTAAGAAAGTTTTTTAAAACCAAAACACAAACCAGACTTGCAATAAGCACTTTGATTAGGTGATATCTAACTAAAGAACACCTGGTGGTGTGGAGGTGAAGCAATGGGCTGCTAACTGAAAGTTTGGTGGCTTGAACCCACCAGTGGCTCCACGGGAGAAAGATGTGGAATTTGTTCTCATGATGCCTCATGCCCGTAAAGCCCTTAGCACTGTTTGGTCGTGTGTCCTTTGGTCAGTGTGTCTTGCTGCAAGTGGCTTGCATATTGTTGTGCGGCTGGTATTTCAAAGGTGAGTAGGACCACCTGTGGGGGACACATGTCACTGAAGCTGCTAGACTAAGACTAGGATGAAAGGCTGGTTCTGAGGAGTAGGCAGAGAAAACCCTCAGGTCAGAACAGAACACTCGCCTACACTGCATGGATGGGGAACGTCTAGGTTGAAAGTCACTCCATCACAGAGGCTTCGATGACGGCATCGAGCATCCTTCCCAAGCGCCATGGAGATGGGCACTGCTGCCAGGGCTTCCTTCTGATGCATGGGGGTCGCCAGAGTTCTGGCTCCAGGATTTCATGCTTGTAGACACTGAGACAGAGGCTGAACTCTAATGTTTGATGACTTAGCACTAAAGACCTGAGTCCAACAGACCCTAGTGTTTCATGACATACAGCTGAAGACCCAAAGAGAAGAGCCAACCCCAACCCGAGCAGGCCAGCGTGCATTTCCCCAACAATGGCATGTTTCCAGAGCGCACTCATTAACATTCAAGATGCCCCGAAACATTCAATGTGTCTCTGATTCCTGGAGTCTCCCTGTGAGTGAAAATGTCACTGCTCTCCACAGAGCGAGGCTTGCAGCTCTCAAGTCTCCTGCCCAGGGTCACTGAGGCATGAGTCAGGTTCAAGGTTTACACCTCTTCACTTGCTGACTCTCATCCGTCATCTCTGCTGAGGTTCCCAGGGTGAGTTCAGGGAGGAGTCTTGCTTCCTCGTGGAGGGGGCTGCTGTCAGAACAGACGGAGTTGCTGGCACTGATGTTAGCTGACATCAGCATGGTCCTGACTCACGTGTTACAGAGAAGAAGCGTGAGTGATTCTTGGCTGTTAAGTAACAGAAAGGTGCCCTGTGTGAAGCCGCTTCACCCGAGGTAAGCCAGTTGCTCTGAGTGACCGACACTGCTGTCCCTACGTGTATCCGGGTAGAACTGAACTCGGAAGCATTTTCACAGGCGGGGTTTTCAGAAGTGGAGTGTCAGGCCTTCCTTCCAAGGTGCCACCGGATGGACTCAAGGCACCGGACCTTCAGTGAGGGGCTGAGCCTGTCCATTGTTCACATCCCCTTGGGATTCCCTCCTGAGTGGTAAAACTCAGACCAAATCCCTCGTCCTCCAGGCTATCCCAGCTCATAGATGACACAGGACAGAGTAGGGTATCCTGCGGGGTTTCCTAAGCTTTAATCCTACAGACAGACTGCCACCTCTTTCTCCCGTGGAGTTACCGGTGGCTTTGAACAGTTAACCTTACAGCTAGCAGCCGAATGCATAATCGCTGTGCCACCACGGGCTCTACCGTGATAGTCCCTGGAATTGTCAGACCACATACCGTCTGCACGGGCTATGTCAACATGGGTTTCTCTGGAGGGCTGTTGGACAATCCAGCCTTACATGCAGTGTCACCTTGTGGCGTACAGGCAGACTTCAGAGAGATTCCCGTTTAGATCCAGACCACCATCATTTGCATAGCGCGTTAAAGCAAGTGGGATTCATTTTCAACTTCCAGTGCATAGAACAGTTAGGTTTCACTCTCCTGTTGTTTACAAAGCAGCTCTGAGGGTGCGGCGTGTTACATGTCACACTGCTAACCAGAAAGTCAATGGTTTGAGTCCAGCAGCTGCTTGGCAGAAGGAAGGAAGACAATGTCTTCCACCGTCTCAGAAACCCACTGGAGGAGGGTCATGAACTGGAATCGGCTGTGAGGCAGTGGGTTTGGTCTGAGGAGTCTGGGAAGTGTACAAGAAGGTGGACCTATTGTAGGAATGACCAGATATGACATGGAGACATGAAGTGAGCGTGTGCCGCAGGGAAGAGGTGCTGGGAGATTTGCTTCATGTATGGTTGCCTCAGTCTCCCAGTTTATTAAAAATGCTCTATCTAGGAATTGCAATAACTTGAATCACAGTAAAACGTGATAAGTCTGTGTGTGCTCCCTTTGCCATCGCAACAGGCCAGGTCTCTGATAACTTGTGTTCCCCCAAACCAGCAGCTCGGGGTCATGCCTTCACAGGAATGGCAGACACACCAATGGGGTACCTGCCGTTGACCCTGGGCTGCCCAGTCCCCTCCCCACAGCTTGCTCTTTCTAGAATGCCATCTAACAGGGACTGAGGTGCAATCTGAATTTTGATCGCAGGTGAGTGAGTGATGTGCTTTCTAATTAGACTTGCCTGCCAGACTCCTTGGCTGTGAGGCTCACCCAGGAGGGAAGATCTGAAGCAATGGTGTCAAAGGTCAGAGAAACATTTACACAGCAAGTGAGGCCTTGCTTAGCAATTGGTTAAAAAAATAAGGCAGGAAAGAAGGAAATGTTTGCCTCAGGCTGCCACCCAGCACCATATCACTTGTACAAAGTTGGATCTAAGTTTCTGTTTTCTAAAAAGACAAGTTACTGCTGTGATAATCAGAAGGTCACCATGCATTTCTATTTGCATACAAATGAAGTACTTCCACATCTTCTTCCCTCCAAAAGGAGGAAGAGTTGGTTTGTTGTCCTGAAAACCAGAGCACTCTCTCTAGTAACCTTGAGCACTTGCCAGAACTTTTTAGATTCAAGAGAGAGAAAACCAATTGCCTCAGCTGTCTAATGCTCCCAGAACCAAAATACTGCAAGTACATCGTTTTAACAAGCAGAAATTTACCCTCTCAGAGTGCAGGAGGTCAAAGTCCAGATTCAGGCTGCTGACCCCCGGGGGCTGTTTTCTCTCTGTCACTGCTGGAGGGAGATGCCTGCTTTCTTCAGCCTCCTGAGAGTGGCATTCCGCAGAGATGTCCATGTGAGTTCTCTGTATGAATTCCCACCACAGGGGCCCGGGTGCAGAGGACTCACTCAGCTCTATCCCAGGAGAAGCCAGAGGCCACACTGTGAGGACACCCAAGTGGCCCCCTGGAGAGTTCCATGTGGCCAAGAGTGGAGGTCTGTCACTCACTCTTTCTGAGTGACCCTGGAACTGGACCTGGGACATTAAAGGCTACATCCTTTCTTGTCTGCAGCCTCATTTGAGACTCTGAGCCAGCATCAGCCAGCCGCGCTCCTCATAAATCCCTGACTCGCAGAATCCGAGGTAATAAATGTTTATTGTCTTAAGCCACTAAGTTTTGTGGTCATTTGTTACACAGCAATAGAGAACGGAATTAATCATCTCCCACATTATTCTTTCTCATTGCACTTGTGACAATTGCACTGCAATAATTAACTGCAGAGTTCCTTGTTTAGAAACGTCTGTCGCAGTCCTGGCCCTGCCCTCAGTTCCTGCTCCTGAGTCTCAAGTTCCCAGCGGGAACCTGACCGGAGGCGGTTCAAGTCCGTGCTGGGGGCTGTGGCGTGCCACTCACAGTGGGCGATTGCAGCCGAGCACGCACCATGATGACACAGTGTGCTAAGCTTTAGGCTGTTAAACAAAAGGTCAGCATTTAAAATCCACCAGCTGTTCTGTGGGAGAAAGGCCTGGCTGGCTGCTTCTGTAAAGATTGTGGCCTTGGAAACCCCACAGGACAGTTTTGTTCTGTCCGATATGGTCATTCTGACTCAGAATGGACTTGATAGCAAGGTATTTCTTTTGTTTTTGAGTAAAGGTTTACAAATCATAGAGTTTTCATATAATCATATACATTTTGTTTATGAATCCAGTAGATGGATTCAAACCACCTGCCTTTGCGTCAGCAGCACAACTCTTTACCCACAAGGCCACCAGAGCCCCCTTAATTGTCATTGATTAATGTAATTAATTATTCAGTGTTTGAGCAACCCTTTCTTATACACTGCTTTTCTATTCACCCAACTTACATATTTATTAATTTTACTCCCTTCTCTCTTCCTTTCCAGCTCTGTTATCCTCCAAGATGGGTTCTGCCATGTTAAATCTGTTCTTAGCTTTTTATAAAACCTCTCTCTCTCTTCTTTTGAGTTGGAGCTGACTCACAGCTGGCCTTTTAGTGGGTTTCCAGGGAATGTAGATCTCATAAGAGGAGATTGCCTATCTTTTTCTTATAGAGCAACTGGTGGATTTGAACTGTCTGTCTTTGGTTTAGCAGGGTAAATCCTTACCACTAGGCCAACAGAGCTTCACTTTTTATAATAGTGGTCCTATACCATTTAAAATATTCTGAACTGTTGTTAGGTGCCGCCCAGTCCATTCCTACTCACAGTGATGAGTAACAGGCGCCCTAGGAGAGTCTAGGGTCTGAGTCCTTGCTCTCTCTCCTGTGCCAGTCTCAGCCTTTCTGTCATGTTCAAATCTGTTGTGGCAGCCAGCAGGCCAGCCTATCTCATTAAGGGTCTTCCTCTCTTCCACTGACCCTCTCTCTACCTCTTCCAGAAAAATCTGTGTAAGTGCTTTTGAAATATGACAGCATGAAGATGGTGGCGGTGTGATATTGTGGTGTAATAGTGCAGATTTGATTATTTTGGCTTCTTGGAATGAAAGCTGAGCCAAGGGGTGAGTTGAGTCCCAGGCACAGGTGACTCCACCGTCGCTGGGTGCCACCTGAGTCTGGTCTTTCACTCTGTTGTTTTTACTTTGAGTCTTAATATACATTTCGTTACGAAAAAGTTTTTTGATGGCACAAACAATTCAACTCCTGCTACTTACAGAAGGACTGGGGGTCCAAGCCCACCGGAAAGTCCTCAGACACAAGGCTCTGCTTTGCTCCACAAAGCCCATGGCCGTCAAGTACCCTCTGAGCATACTGGTGCCCTGGTACTTGTGGGGGTGCCAGGGGTCAGCACCCACTCCTGGAGCTCCTGGTGGTCTCCTCGAGACACTAGATCTAGAACTCGTCTTGCAGGCAGACCCCAGGATCCTGTGCATTCAGTTCCTGAACACGGCAGGAAAGTGTCCACCCAACAGGGCGAGACATGCAGCCTTTTTGTTTCCTGGTGCATAGAAAAATCGATGTTGGCACTTGACTGAAGCCTGCTACACGTGCACAACATGCTGGGAACATTGCAAGAATGGCCACAAGGGGAAAAGCACTGCCAGGAGACTTGTTCAACGCATTGTTGACACAAACCTTCTGTTTGTAAAACCCCAGTACACTCCACAAAGTGAAACACAGTAACACAAGGTCCGCTAGTCATCATGCAATTAATTAGATTCTTTTGACTCATTCATTTGTCTAATCAACAGAAACACTTTTTAAAAATAAGGTCTACCTTCAGGACTTCAGTGTTTGAAGTTCTTGTGTGTCAGGGAGCTCTGGTGGCTTAGTGGTGAGAAACAGAACTGCGAGCTCACAGCAAGAGAGCTTCTCTCGCATACGTTGGGGGTGTTGTTAGAGGGGTTATTCCTTGGAAAGGGACATCATGCTTGTAAAGCTGGAGGGTCAGCAGAGAGAAGACGACCACCCAATAAGATGGACTGACCCAGTCACTGCAGCAATGGGCTCAAGTGTGTCAGAGATTGTGAGGACGGCACAGGACAGAGCAGGGCTCAGATCTGTTGTTCATAGGGTTCGCTCTAAGTTGCTCTTGACTTCTTGACAGCACCAAACAACATCAACAACATACACATGGAATATTATATAGCCTTAAAAAGGAATTTACTTGATAACTGCCAACACAAAGTTAAAGGTATCTTTTGTAAGTGGGATTATCTATTTGTCCTTCTGTGTCTGACTTATCTCACTCAGTATGATGCTTCCAAGATCACCTACGCTGTAGGATGTACCAGCATTTGGGTCAACCAGTTAATTTTTGCTTCAACTTGACATGAAGTGAACTGCTCCCATTGAATTTCCTACACTGTTGTGAAGATGACAGCTTTGGAAATGTTGTGGGCTGTTCGACACTTTCCAACAGGGCCGGACACCCAGCAACTGTCTTCACTGAAGCACATCTCCAGGTCTTTCTCCCTCAGAGCTGTTGGGAGGGTCCAAACCACTAACTCTACCTTAGGTTAGCTGAGTGCTTAACTGTTAAGACACCCTGAATCTATATAACTGGCTATGATACATCCATGAAAAGAAGTGGGATTCTTATATACGCTATGGTAAATAAACCTTATATTGAGTCAACAAGTTAAACATAAAAATGTACATATTGTTCTTACTTAGTTCTCTGTTGTTGGGTACCATCAAGTCATAATCAATGCATAGCTGACCCTCCAGTGGGTTTTCAGAAGCAGTAAATCACAGAGAAAGAGATTGTCTCTCCTCCCAAGGAGCAGATGGTAATTTTGAACTGTGTGTCTTTGGGACTGCAGTACAGGTTCTTACCACGAGGCCACCAGAGCTCTCAGTTAGATCAGAAGTTCTATCAGTAAAATCTAGCACTGTTATATCAGAAATACCATGGTGTAGACGGCTAGGACAAATAGAAAGTTGTTTTCTTGCAATTTAGGAGGCTAGAATGCTCCTCTAGGGGAAGCCCCTGACTGTCTTCCTCAGCATCTGCATCAGCGTCAGCATCTGCATCAGCATCTGCATCTGCATCAGCATCTGCATCAGCGTCAGCATCAGCATCAGCATCTGCATCAGCATCTGCATCAGCGTCAGCGTCAGCATCAGCATCTGCATCAGCGTCAGCGTCAGCATCAGCATCTGCATCAGCGTCAGCGTCTGCATCAGCATCAGCATCAGCATCAGCATCTGCATCAGTGTCAGCATCTGCATCAGCGTCAGCATCTGCATCAGCATCAGCATCAGCATCAGCGTCTGCATCAGCGTCAGCGTCAGCATCTGCATCAGCGTCAGCGTCAGCATCTGCATCAGCATCAGCATCAACATCAGCGTCTGCATCAGCGTCAGCATCTGCATCAGCATCTGCATCTGCATCAGCGTCAGCATCAGCATCAGCATCAACATCAGCATCAACATCAGCATCTGCATCAGCGTCAGCATCAGCATCTGCATCAGCGTCAGCGTCAGCATCTGCATCAGCATCAGCATCAACATCAGCATCTGCATCAGCGTCAGCATCAGCATCTGCATCAGCGTCAGCATCTGCATCAGCATCAGCATCAACATCAGCATCTGCATCAGCATCAGCATCTGCATCAGCATCAACATCAGCATCAACATCAGCATCTGCATCAGCATCAGCATCAGCATCTGCATCAGCATCAGCATCAACATCAGCATCTGCATCAGCATCTGCATCAGCATCAGCATCAGCATCAGCATCAGCATCTGCATCTGCATCAGCGTCAGTGTCAGCATCAGCATCAGCATCAGCATCAGCATCTGCATCAGCATCAACATCAGCATCAGCATCTGCATCTGCATCTGCATCTGCATCAGCATCTGCATCTGCATCTGCATCAGCATCAGCATGCCTGGAGCTCCTTGGAGGTCTCTGAGTGTCTTCCCCGGAGTCCAGGAGCTTCCTCACAGAGACCAGTCACCAAAAGGATGCACTTCACTTCCAGCATTCTTTCTGGTGCAAATCCCTCCCCAGTGCTGTTCCCTACAGGTGAGACCTGGGGAACTCCTCTTGCATCGGAGCAGCGTGGTGATGAGATCAGAGAGTGTCACAGTTCTGTCCTTAATCCTCTTAAAAGCATTTGGTTTATCAGATCACAGGGATTTGCTGTTTCCATCCTGTATCACCATGCACGGGTATTTGGGGAATGCAATTCAATCCATGACTTAGTTCCCCAGTGATGGACCCAGTCAGGATGCTGATGGCACCCTGTGCTCTGCAGCACCTGGGCTTCAGTCCCTAAATCACAGCGATCCAGCTGCGGCCTCCCTGAGAAAAGGATGGTGAGACACACGTGGGGTGCTGTGAGCGTGTAACTCTATTTCCTATGTCGAGTCTTTAAACAGGCATTTAAATATTTCAAATACTAAATTTTTTAGAATTCATAAATTTGGAACTGTAACAAGATCACACACACAAAAAATACCCGCCCATGTCCCACCAATAAGAACCAGGCCCGACTTAGTCCTGTGTATGCCATTTATTTCCAGTCCCACCTGGACGGTCCCAGGGGAGTTGCCTTCTCTCTGAGCCGAGTCCAGAGGCAGGAAGCAGACCCTCTGTTAACTAATCTTAACTCTCCACCTGCTCACACTACCTGCAAGACACCAGTCCTTCCTCCTCCTGTGCCAACATCAATCCCGGAATATGAAATTTTAACTATCAATAAATATTCCAACACCCGCATGAGGGAGCATCTAATTCCAGCATCAAAATGCAGATAGGCATGAATATATATGTGGATTTATGACAAAAGGAATCTTATCTGGAGGCACCTCCCTGAAAGAGCCAGGGGTGGGGGAAGGACAGGGCCATGAAAGATTTGGGAAAGTCTTTCTTCCATGCCAATCCCCCACCTCTGCCCCCACCACCGTTCCTCCCTAACTTGGTGGGTCCTGTAATCTCATTTAATTAATAACAAACATAGCTGGGCCCTCACTTCCATTTAAATGATTTTTGAAAATTAGATGGCTGGATGCTTCTTCTGAAAATCCTTTGAAAAATAAACCTTGTCAGAAGTGAGTGATTTATTTTCACTCCGAATGGCTGGCAGGAGATGCCTCAGAAGAGGAGTGAATTGATGCTGCTCGCAGCTAGCGGGCCCACAGCAGAGTGGGGCCAATTTGCTTTCTTCTTGGGCGTGTGCACGGCTGCTTTCTCATTAGGAGGCCCCCTCTGCTGTCTCATGCCTCCTTGCACCCCAAGCCTTGGAGTCCAGCCTGGACAAGCCACAGAGCCAAGTAGGCAGTGGAAGGACAGCTGGGGCTGGCCGCCAAAGTCATTGAGAGGAGAGCGGGGCTCCCAGCGTCATGCTGCCTCTGCCCTGGTCTTGGTTTGCTGACCTTCCCAGCCAACATTCCTGAGTGCATTCGGTCCAATTGCAGGTGCCTCAGTTTGCTGGTATCACTGCACCAGAAGTCTCGCAATGGAGCAGGTTGTTGCTGCTGTCAGGGGCTGCTGAGCTGCTAGGACGCACAGTGATCCGAGGGACAGATCTGAACCTTGCTCGCTGTGCAGTCAGCCCAATCCCCATCCCACTCAAGCCCACTGCTACAGCCCCCGCGCCACTCCACCTCAGTCCTCACTCAGTCTTCCTCTCTTTGGCTGACCCTCCACCTTCTCCCAAGAAGTGGTCACTCCTGACAAAATGTCCAGTGTGTGAGATGAAGTTTCAGCTTTCTTTCCTCCAAGGAGCACCTTGGTGGTTCTTCCTCCAAGATAAATATGTTTGTTCTTCTGACAGGCTGTGAGATATTCAATATTCTTCACCAGGACCACGATTCAAAGGCATCAATTCTTCCTCAGTCTTACTTATTCATTATTCACATTTCAGATGCACAGAAAGCAGGTGAAAATATGATGACTTAGGGAAGGTGCACCTTAGTCTTTTAACTGATATTCTTGCTCTTTAGCATTTTAAAGAGATCCTTGAATGCAGATTTGTCCACTGCAACATGTCTTTGGAGCCACCTCCCTTGTTTAGGAGGCTTTGAGTCCCTATTGAGGCTCTAAAGGAAGGCTTTCTCTCTGTTGGCGCTGGGGACAGGTTCTGGTCTCCATCAATGTCTCTTCTTCGATTCCTTGGCTGTGCCCTGGTGGCATAGCAGGTCAAGCATTGAACTGCTGAGCAAAAAGGGAGAGTCACCCCGAGTTGGAATAGACTCAGCTGTGGGTTATTTCCTCCCTAAGTTCCTTGATGAAGGCCTCACCTCTTCCCCAGTCTGTTGTTGCTTCCTTTTAGAACTCCGAGAGGGTGGGTCTGAGACACAGGCCCCTCTGATACCTCACCAGAATAAGAAGACCCTGCTCTCAAGTGGGCTTGCAGGGCTGTGCTATTGTGAGGTGCTGGATGTGCGGTGACCCCAAGTGCTGCGTGCCTGAGCCCACTGCTGTGGCCCCTGTGAGTCCATCTCTGACCGCCACTTTACCATGAGTGATCAGCTTGAAGGCATCTAACAGTAACAAGGCAAACACACGTGGAGCTAATGACTGGGTCTGCAGAGCACTCTTCAGGTGAGAGCTTGCTGCCATGAAGCAAGGGAGCTCTGACGGCCTAGTGAATAAAGAGCCGTGCTGCCAACATAAAGGATGCTGGTTGGAATCCATCAGCTGCCCTTTGGGAGAAAGACGGCTCTGATAGGATCTACAGCCCCTGAAAACCTAGTGGAGGGGCAGCACAGTGAGGACGTGGTTCCGACCCGACGGCGACAAGCTGCTGAGTTGGTTCTGCCACCGGACTGTTGCACTCAATCACAGTGGCCTTCTAATGACTTTGGGAGGCTGTGGATCTGGGGGGGGCAGACTGTTGCGCTCAATCACAGTGGCCTTCTAACGACTTTGGGAGGCTGTGTGGATCTGGGGGGCGGGGGGCAGTGCTCATATTGGTGGAGGATTGCTGTGTGATTTATAGCCTCTGAAACCCTGCTGGCCATTCAGCTATGAGTTCTGGCGGTGGGTTTGGACACTTTTATGCCATCGAGCTCCGTTTGATTAATGTGTTGTTGAGTGCTCTGGGAATACACTCATCGCTGGTCCCTCCAGTGGGTTTTCAGAGGCAGTAAATTGTACAGGAGGAGACTGCCTATCTTTCTCCCATGGAGCAACTGGTGGATTAAAACCCCAAACCTTCGGGTTGGCAGGACAATTCTTTGCCACTAAGTCACCAGTGATTCCTCTTGTGTCTGGTCTGATGGTGTAAAGAAGGCGGATTCTCTGCTTACATACGTGACTCTCTCGCCCACGTGTTCTCCCTGACAGCCCTGACATTGGAGGGGGAGAACTGACTGTCTCTTTACTGTTGTATCCAGGAGGCAGGGAGGGAAAGAGAAAAGAGAGAGAGGAATCTGGACATTATAGGTGATATTGATTACCACCATATACACAGAGACAGTAATCGGGGCTAGAGGGTGAGGGGGAAGCCAATCAATAAATGCATTTCTCTATGTGACCTTCGATAATGTGTGCTAATGAGAGGGGCTCTCACTGATTTTTAACCTGCTGTTAAATATTAATTATGAGTCATCTGCCTTGACCTCAGATGGGGGCTTAGCGTCCACCTCCCAGTCTTTCTCTGGGCCTCCCCATTCCTACCCTGCCGCCTCTGTGTCCAGCAGATTCAGAACCACCCTTGGCACCGCAGACAAGACAGCCTCAGACACAATGCGTCGTTGGTGCACGCAGAGCTCATGATATTAGTGGGGCTTAAAAAAATGTCTTGGCCAGGAATTAAAAATAGCTTTTTCTTCCCTGCATCCCGCTTGCTCTTTCTCTCTCTTGCCAGATTTAGAATCTTCAGAGCACTGGTAGGTCACCTCCTAGTTAGTATTCCTGCAGCACCTCATATTTGCAACATGTCTGGGAATCATTTTATTTTAAATACCAGTTCCTTACCACATTCCTGGGAGGGAGTTGCACTTTGCCAGCTTACCTTTAAATGCAGAGAAAGGAAAGTGGAGGGGATGAGGGGCTTACCCCAGAGCCCTCAGGGGCTGACTTAGAACTTTCACAAAAACTCAGGACTTGTCTCTGAGTTGGAGCCACTCAAGGAGAGGTGATTCTGGCCCCCACTTTTCCACGTGTCTGGGAGCTCTGGGGGTGCTGTGGGCAAGGCTGGCAGTTTGATCCCACAGTCGCTCCATGGGAGGCAGTCTGCTTCTGTAGAGATTTACTGCAATCCTGCAGTTCTGCTCTGCCCCACAGGCTCGCTCTAGCCGGAATCTGCTCATCAGAAGTGGGGTGTGTTTGTTTTTATGTGTCCTATATGGGTTCTTTGCCACCTTAGAATGAAAAAAATTCCCTGGAAGGGCCATTAAAAAAGTGACAGTGAAAATTTACAGAGCAAATGGCTCTCGATTGAACAATCCCTACGCTTTGAGTTCCGTGACACTGATTCCACCTCCACAAGGTAGCAGGGATCCTCCCACTTTCTCTCCAGGTTTCTCGTCTGTCCTCTCTCCTCCCATCTGTCCTCTCTCCTCCTGCTGTCGGAGCCTCATCCCCGGGCAGATGCTGCCCGCTGCTCTCCCGAGGTGGACTGTTCTAAGGATTGAGCACCTCCCCGCTGCTCCTACTTACCACAGAGGCCTGTCTACTGTTGGACTAGGTTCAGTTCCAGACTTGACGGGTGCCCAAGGGTCCTGGTCTTGGGGGTTCCATGAGGTTCTATCAGACCAGTCAGCCTTCCCCTTCTTGCTTGTTTTTCTTGTTTATGATTCTGAGTTTTGCTTCAGATTGCTCTCCCACTCTGCCAGGGTCTCTACCACAGCCCCTTTCAGAGCAGTTGGCATGGGCCCCTGGGCACCATCTGGGCCTTCTAATCTCAGGTTTGTGGAGACTGGAGTTTGCATGGTCCATTAGTCCCACCTCACTGTTTCTTGTCTGTCAAGGAAAGGCCAACAGTTCCCACTTAGATGGTCACCAGCAAGGCTTTAAGACCTCAGCAGCAACTCACCGAAGAAGGGAGTAGAACGCTTTCTTGGTGGATATGCCACAAGGGCACCTGCTTTTAATTGAGGTGGAAATTGAGCCCTGCCTTCCCTTCTGAACTAGACTGAAGAGCATCTCCCCAAGTGTTACGTCCACCTAGAACCTCACATGGTGACCCTGTTTGGAAACAGCCTTGGCCATGTGCTCTTGTGAAGATGACACCAAGTAACCCCAGAAAGCTGAGCTGTGCTTGGTGACACATATGGTCGCCATGAATCAGAAGCAATCCAACTGTAAAGAATTTGGTTTTGGTGACCAGCTATGGAGACAGACAAAGCAAGCCTGATTTTAAGGATTTGGCTCATGCAATTTGGGGGAGGTGGGCAAGGCCAGATTCTCTAGGTTAGCAGAGGACAGGCTGGAGGTCTTTCTGGACTTGCAGACAAAATCCATAGGAGAGTAAAGGATGAAGCAGTTCCCGAGTAAATGTAATTGGGAATATCCCAGAGGAACTCTGTGTTTGCTCTTTAGGCCCTCAAACTGCTTGGACAAGGCCCATCAGATTATGGAGGGCAATTTGCTTCACTGAAGAGCAATTGCTTCAAACACAAGTAATACAGACAGGCCTTGGAGGTAGCCCTGGTTCAGTTCCAGGTCGCTGCAATAAAGCAAGTATCACACAAAAGCAAGTCACATGAACTTTTTGTGTTAAAGAAGTTATGTTGATACTCTAGCCTACTAGAGAGGCCTAGAGACATACTGCACAATGTGTAAAGCCGGTAAGATCAGTGGTTCAAATCTGCTGGCTGCGCTACCAAAAAAAAAAGTCAACAAATTCAAATAACCAACCAGTGCTCCCTGTGAAGATTTACAACCTCATGAACCTGATGAAGGGTCACTCCAAGTTGAACTTGATTCAATGATAGCGGGTTTAGGTTTCTTTTTTGGTGAAGGACAATCTCCTCCCTTGTGACTTACAACTTATTAAAAACCCACTTCTCCTGGGTGATTTCTTGCCTCTGCAGATCTGCTGGAGGGTCGGTGCTAACTCACTGTCACAACACAGCAAGAGCAACAGCAACTCAGTTGGGAGCCCTGGTAGCCAAGTGGCAGAGAATTGAGCTGGCAAACCAAAGTTATGTAGTTTGAGTTTACCAGCTGCTCCAAACATTCTTCTAAGTGGTACAGTACTGGTCTGTCCATTGGCTGTACAGAGGTAACTCATGGTTGCTGTGATGCTGAACACGTGACACTGGTGTGTCAAATGAGATAATGGTTACCCATGGTGGACAGGGTTTGGTGGAGCTCCTTGATTAAAACAGGCTTGGAAGCAGGAGTGGCAACCACTTCCGATATAGCTTGCCTCTGGAAACTCTATGAACTTGGAGAAATGATGAAAGTTATACAAGTGTTCAGGTCTTTTGTTCATAGGGTCCCTATGAGTTGTCTACAACTTGATGACATTTAACAACAACAGTCACCATGTAAGAAAGATGGCCATTTCCTCTTGTGTGATTTACAGCCTCTGAAAACCTGCTGGAGGGCCAGCTCTGGCTTGATTGCAATGAGTTTTTTAGTTTAGTGTTGTGTGCTTTTTGTTTTTTTTACTAAGTGCACAATAGCAATATGAAAAAAAATTAGACTCTTCTGTGCCCGAAAATGGGCCACACAGACATAGTGAGCATGTGCTTTTGGAAAGACGGTGCTGTGGACTTGCTCAGTGAAGCCTTCCCATAGCTCTTCAGTTAGTGAAAATGAATGGAGAAATATCTGCAAAGTGCAATAAAATGAGACGCTCTTATAGTTCACAAGAGGATGTGGACCAGGGTTTGGCCAAAGGACTGGGCACCACAGCTGAGACAGGCAGACATATAAGATTAATCTCCACTCACCTGCACAAAATCACAGAGTAACAAAGTCACACTTCATCCAAACATCCCTGGTGCTGAGTGAGGCGCTTCCACTTCCCCTAGGATAAGGTTGCATCAATGCTATAGACTCTGGTCACCATCTAACTGCTCTGGCATCCTTCCCGGCAAAGCATCCTAACCCTTTGAATACGCATAGTAGGAGGTATTTTCCTCTCCTTTTTAAACCTTTAAGCTTTAAGATGTTTATCGTAGAAGCTCCCCCCTTAAAAAAACTATTTAAAATTAATTATTTTAATAATGTTTTTAGTGAAAGTTTACAGAGCAAATTGATGTTCTATCCCACACCTCCTCCACATTGTGTTTGTGACACTGGTTGCAGTTCCCGCATTGGAACTGCAACCGGCCCCTTTCTCGCCGAGTTTACCGCACGCACCATAAATGAGCCATCAAACAACTGAAAATGCACAAACAGCAGAAGACAAACCAGACTGCTGAGAGCTCCTAAAAATTAAAGACTTGTGTCTGTGAAAAAGTTCCCCCAAAGAATAAGAAGAGAACCCACTAAATACAATGGAAATCTATGCCAAGAGCACACACCAGTCTCCTCGCAAGAAGTGCAGCCGGAGCCCAGGGTGCTCTAAGATGAGGATGGAGGCACATATTCGTCTCCATGAACTGTGGGCGTGTGGCCAGGAGGGTGCAGTCCTAGTGAGGGACAACGTGCTTAGCAGAGGATTAGAGGGACATGGAGACCCTCAGAGACGAGACTGCACCAACAGGCTCAAGCGTCGTGGGGGAGTGAGGACAGGGCAGGTCACGTCTCAGATCTGTGGTGTGTGGAGCTCCTGTGGGTCAGAACTGGCTCGATGACATCAAAGAACAACAGTAACCAGGCCTCTAATACCGAGATTCTAATAGTGAAGCTTCATCCCGTGTACTGTGGGCATACTGCTAGGAGAGCCTATTCCTTGCAAAGGGACATTGTTCTGGGAAGGGTGGAGGGTCAGGGAAAGAGGGAAGACGCTCAGTCAGATGGATTGACATGGTGACTGCAGCAAGGGGCTCAAGCATGTCAGAGATGATGTGGACGACACAGGATGGGACAGGGTGCACAGGAGGGGACAGGGGGCACAGGAGGGGACAGGGTGCACAGGAGGGGACGGGGGCAAAGGAGGGGACAGGGTACACAGGAGGGGACAGGGGGC
>NW_006399830.1:2195765-2203380 GCF_000299155.1 Elephantulus edwardii
AGGAGGGGACAGGGGGCACAGGGGGGACAGGGGGCACAGGAGGGGACAGGGGGCACAGGAGGGTACAGGGTGCACAGGAGGGGACAGGGGGCACAGGAGGAGACAGGGTGCACAGGAGGGGACAGGGGGCACAGGGTGCGACAGGGGACAGATCTGTTGTTTATAGGTCACTGTACATCATACTTGCCAGCACCTAACAACAATAACAACATAGGTTGGAACGAAATATTTGACAGTGACAAAGCTGACAAGGGACGTAGCTAAAAAATGTATAGAAAATGTCGGTAACTCAACAACAAAAAGAAACAATTCCATTAAAAATAATCAGCAGAGGACATAAACAGATATTTCACCAAAGACGACTGTCAGGTGGTCAACGAGGGAGTGAGGAATTACTCTCTACGCAGCAGCTTAAAAACAGAACAACAGATGAACCCAGCACTTGTCCAATCTCAGTGTGGGCGTGAGTTACCTGGGACCCTTGTCACATTGCAGCTCCTGCGATCATGGGTCTGGGCGGGCTGAGCAGTCTGCATTTCCAGCTGCATTTCCAGCATCGCTCAGGCTGCGGGGAGCAGGGCCGGACTGTGAGTTGTTGTGGCTGTTTGTTGTTGTTGAGTTGGCACAGCTCAGGGACACCTGTGTGTAGAGAAGAGAAGCGACCTTTCAGAAGCCAATCTCCAAGCCATTCTTCCAGGCCCGTCTAGGTGGACTTGAACCACCAATTTCCCCATCAGTAGTGACTGTTCATTCTCATTGCCATCGAGTCTGAACTGACTCCCAGGTGAGCCACCACTGGGTGTGCAGAGGCTGTAAATCACATTGAAAGAGATTGCCTATCTTTCTCCTGTACAGCAACTGAGGGATGCGAACCACCTGTTCTTGGGGTGGCAGTGCAATTCTTTGTTGCAGGCCACCTGTGTATACCACTCATGGATTCCTACACTTGGGGTAGTGAGGTGAGAGCCGTCCCCTATTGTTTCTGGCCCTCAAATGATGTCCTGACTCACCTCTGTGATGTCCATGATTATGGCTTCTTAACAAAGCACGTATCCAACATGTGGCCGAGTCAGCAAAACCTTTGAGGGCCGCAAGTGGAGATTCTTTTATTGCTACGGCTTTTTGTTATGTATCTCCGTGTGGGAGCTTTGGAACTTCATTAATGATGTGGGAGAAAGCGCGCATCCAGAGAACTCCTCAGTGGGCCCTTAGAACTCTGGATAAACAAGCATTTTGGATGTAATAATAAAGTTTCCGCCATAAAGAGTTATACTATAATTAGAGATGATGTGGCCACAAACTTTGATGATCACACTGCCTTTGTTTGAAATCATGGCTGTGTAAATACAGTGGTGTTTTTCTTACAAGGCAATGCTTTTCTCCTGCTTAGCTAATCCATGGTATTTGCTTTATTACTGTAAGATCTGTAGAGCATCTGCCCCACTTTGCTGCTGTCCATTTTTGTCTGCAGCAGGACTCTTGGGGATCAGGGGAAATCTGGGAGAACAGCATTAGAACCAGTGACATAGCTTGGAAATTATGAGATAATAATTATGATACCCCATTGCCAGCAGATTGATTCTGACTCTGAGTGGCCCCGTAGGACACAGCACAACTGCCCCATTGACTTTCCAAGTAGGACGAGAGCAGAAATACTTCTTCATAGTACCAGGCCTCATCTTTCTCCTTTAGTGCTGTTGCTGGATTCGAACCACCAACATTCTGGTTAGCAGCTGAGCACTTTAACAGAAGCATCACCAGGGCTCCTTTTCTAATCATGATAGAGCAGAGAAATCACACTAGATCATACTAAGGCACTTAGCTGTCAGACAGAGAGATCATTAAGATGATGAACGTGGATCACACAGGAGAAAAATCAGAAGGGAAAGTCTCGCTACCATTTACGCCAAGCAATATCCCTGATGAAAGTGTTCATTCCAGAGTCATTTGGTTGAAGAAGAGTGCACTCTAGAATCATTTAGTTGAAGGGGAAAAGAAATCAGTGTGAAGCCAGGTCATCAGTGTTTGGGGTCCACAGGGGACTTTTCAGCTGGCTCTCACTGCGGTGAAAGAATGCAAAAGGGATTCACAAACTGGGACGGACTGGATTCTGGACAGCATCAAGGCCAAAAGCAAGAGCCGGTTCTGGAGGGCAGTACTCACCCCCCTCAGGGAGCGATATTCATTCCTGTATTCTGTTGGAGCCCCACCTTTCTCTGGCTGAAGCAGGTATATGACGAATCCCTCTTCCAGGTGATGGGCCAAGTAGCTGTTTTCCAAATTTCTTGGCACAGAGGAGTGAGCACTTCAGCATCAACTCCTTTGTGGTAATGTCTTGGTTGATATTCCAGTCGCTTCTGGTGCCTTGTTTTCTCATCAATGTCTTCAGGGCAGCTTGGACTTCGTCTTTTAGGGCTATGTGCTCTTGACCCAGATCCGTGAAATCTGAAATGGTTGGCCAATGACAAAGGCTTTTAGGCACAACTTGGTATATTACCTTCTCCTCCTCATCTCCACCCTCCTCTTAAAAACATTTTATCACATTTGGTGAAGTTTTGTAGAACAAATGGGTTTTTCCTCTTTGATCTCCTTGTAATGCTTCCAGCATGATTGATTTTTTTGCCCATTAAAAGAACTGCTAGAAATGTGAGCTGGGTTCAGAAGAGGATGTACAGTGAGGGCTATCATTGTTGATGTGGGTGGATCTTGGCTGAAAGCAGAGATACCTGGAAGGTGTTTACTTGGTCTATTAACTACGACAGAGCATTCAAGTGTGAGGATCATAACAAATGATGGATGACGTTGTGAAGAATGGGAATTCCAGAACACTTACTTACTGGTGCTCATGTAGAACTTGTACATAGATCAAGAGTCAGTAGTTCAAGCAAAACAAGGGGATACTGAGTGATTGTAGATCGAGAAAGATGTGTATCCTTTTATCACACTTAGTCCTCTGCCTCACTAACAATCTGTGATATCAAATGGCTGGAAGTGAAGAGCTCTTTATATACCTACTGATAAAGGTCAAAGACTGCAGTGTTTTTAGTGTGGATTACACGTCAGCATAAAGAAAACAAAAATTCCCTCCCCATCAGTAGGGAACATCACAACACAATGGAGAGAGTAATATAGTCAAGGGCTTTGCTTGACGTGGATCCACACTCCGTACCATCGTTTGCGGCAGTCAAGAGTTCCTGCACTGGACAGAGTGCTTCAGAAGAACACTTGAACGTGTCGAAAAGCAGAGATGTCACTTTGAGGAGTAGAGTGTTTGAATAGCCTTGTCCACATTTAAAAGCTGGGCAATGAATGTGGAGGCCTGAGGAACTGGGGCTTCTGCACCGCCACACTGGCAGAGTATGAAATACGCTGTGAACTCCAGAGGAAAGAACAGGCCTGTTTCAGAAGCGCAGTCAGGCAGTTCCTCCGAGAGGCAGGAGGGAGGCTTTGTTTCACGTGCTTGAGCCTTGAACACATTACCAGGAGGCACCAGCAGCTCCAGAAGAACGTCACGCTGTTAAGTTAGAGGGTCATGGAGAAAGACCCCTCGAGGAGACAGACCCACAGGGACAGAGACAGTGGCTCAAGTGCAACCATGAGGATGGCACAGACCACGCAGTGTTTTGTTCTCAAATGGGGATGGGGTCCCAGTGTAGGTAGATGGGGTTCACATATGTGCATGAGGATGAGCTGGCTCAACACCACCGAACCCCTCAGGGGGGGCTACACGCCAGTCCTGACAGCCTGTGCGGTGGTCCCAAGGCCTCCTTAGGTAGAGCTAAGAGAACGGCTGGGACCAGAAAAATCACCTCCTGAGGTTCATGTGCTTGTGTGGTCAGATGCAGAGTTTCCATCCACGCCTCTTCCACCATCATCCAGTTCTGGGCCCGTGGACACTGAGGTGAACTCAGGCATCTCCTAAGATTCGCTTCGCAAAATCATTAGCAAACTGCCCTAAGTGCCAAGTGCCTTGCTTTCTTACCAAGGGCCTCACTGCCGTGTCTGTTAGTTTATTTTGGTCATAATAAAACACCGTAATGGGTGGGACAGAAATCATGTTTCAAAGGTCAGAAAGTTCCATAACAGGATGTCCGTCAGGTCCACTCCTTGTGAAGCTCCGAGGAAGAACCTGGTCCCGCCTTTCTCGCTGAGGAAGACTTTCCAGACATTTCTGTGGATTTCTTAAAGTTTATTACAGTTTGGGTGAAAGTTTACAAAGACGAGTCGTTTTTCATTCGATAGTTTATATGTCTCTGTGGCTGGTGACACGTTCTTGGCTCATTGGTGAAGCAGGCCATGCCCTTCCCTGCCCTCTGTGGTACATCTAGCTAGCCAAAGGACAGTGCTCTTTCCAAAGGATCTGGGGGAAGCTTTTACTTCATCTCCTCCAGATTCTGGCAGCTGCAGATGTTCTCGTGTGTCTGTCTGGCAGCTGCTCCTTCGCAGAATTGTCTTCCTTCTGCGTCTGGTCTCCACTTTTAGGAGAACCCACTCGGATGCATAGAGACCCCACCCTACTCTGGTATGGCTTCACATTGACTGGCAATGTCAGCAGAGACCCTGTTTCCAAACAGGAACTGTAAGACTTCCACTTATCTTTTTTGGGAGAAGCACAATTCATCCCATGCCTTGTTCAGTCTGGCCAATTATTTTTATGTTCAAAGCATGTTTTACAAAGAGAGAAAAGTGCAAGCAGAGGGATGAGGATGTGCAGGGGGAGGGGGATTAATCACAGAGTTGTATAATGTGATAGGCGGGGGGGAGGGAAATTGGAAGAATCTGTGCTGGAAAACAATGTATTAGGGTTTGGTAAATAAACTAGTACAATTGAAAAAAGAAAAAAGAATGAAAGAGAAGAGAGGAAAGAAAAGCATAGAGTTGGGAAGGAGGATGAGAGAGCGGATGAGAACAATCAGCATGTGGAGGGGGCACAGTGTCGGCTTTCACACAAACGTCCCCTTGACTGGATGCAGGTGGGGGTCCTGACGGTGCAGGAGTTTGGATCTGCCAGCTGCTCTGTAGGTGACTTTTAACTGTGGACCCCACAGGGCGAGACTGTCCTGTGATGTCAGAGCCCCTCGATGGCAGTGGGCTTGTTTGGAGGCCTCAGAGAACCCTCTTTTTTATATTAAACATCTTATCTAAAACAGCACATTCCTGTGGTCCCTGCTTCAGTGAAATGCCCCAAGGCTCACCCTGTCTCCAAGTTTTAGCCCAGGAGTATCTTTGCACACTTCCTTCTGCCTCAATTCTGACCCCTGTTGATCATGTAGTGAGCCCTGGTGGCTTAGTGGCAAAGAATTGCACTGCCAATGCAAAGGTATGAGGTTCTAATCCACCAGCTACCCCATGGGAAAAGGATGGGCTCTCTCCTCCTGTGCAACTTACTGCCCTGAAAACTCACTGGAGGGTCGGCAGTGGGTCGGTTCCAACTCTACAGTACAACTGACTGTGTAGGACAGGGTAGAACTGTCCCATGGGTTTTCCAGGGCTGTACATTTTTGCAGAAGCAGACTACCTCAGCTTTCTCCTCCAAGCAGCTGATGGGTTAGAATCTTCTATATTTTGGTCAGCAGACAGATGCTTGAACCACAACACTACTGGATCTTCCGGTTGCAAGCCCCTCAACGTAACAATCCTCCTCTCACTTCTACTTGTCCTTTTCGTCCTTCTGAGCCTTGGTGATGCCCCATTATCACTACTGAACATTTTGATCATTTTGGCCAAATAAATGGAGCCTGATCAAAGAGAGAGAAAATAATAAACAGAATTTTTTAGATTAGACTTACTAGACCCGTTGTGTCTGAAGGATCCTTAAACCTGCTATTTTGAGATAATCTCTCACCTTTGAATGGAAACTATCTTATGGAGTCATCTTCACATGAAGACATTAGTTTTGCTTAATAAAGAATATTCATCCTGTGCTATGTGTTCTTTTAAAAACTCGTATCTGTGAGACAAAACTGATGATGACAGTTCTAAAACAGAGAAGTTCAGGGGAACGTTTAAGGGTGGTGGAACAACCTGGGTAGAACGAGAACAGTGGCAGAATGCAAAGATGTAACCAGTGTCGCCGAACTGTATGTGCAGACTGGGGAATGTGTATGTATTCTGTTACGTATGTTTTCACTTACAGTAAAGCGGAAAGAAGTCCCTTGTTAATTTAATTTTGCTCAGTCATATTGCAGCAAGTGCTCCAGGTCTTCTTCAGTTTCAGCAAGCAAGGTTGTGCCATCTGCATATCTCAGGTTGTTGATGAGTCTTCCTCCAATCTCGATGCCACACTTCTCCTGATAAAACCCTGCTTCCTGAGTGATCTGTTCTGTATATAGATTGAAAAGGTACAGGAAAAGGATGCATCCCTGGTGCACTCCATTCCTGATTTTAAACCATGCAGTGTTTTCCTGCTCTGTTCTGAGGACTGCTTCTTGGTCCAAGGATTGTAGTCTTTAATATGGACTGAAGCTCAACATCAAGAAGACAAAGATTCTCACCACTGAGTCAGCTGGCAGCACCATATTAGATGGAGATGAGATCGAGGTTGTTAGCAATTACAACTTGCTCGGATCCACAATCAATACTCTTAACACCAGTAGTCAGGAAATAAAAAGACAAATTGCATTGAGAAAATCTGCTGTCAGGGACCGCTCCAAAGTGCTGAAGAGCAACAATGTCAGTCTAGATACAAAGATATGCCTAATCCAGGCTATGGTCTTCTCAGTTACTTGTTATGCTTCAGAGAATTGGACAATGACTAAGGATTACAGAAGTAGATGCCTTCAAGTTGTGGTGCTGGAGAAGAGTCTTGAACATACAATGGACCAAGAAAACAAATAGATCTGTCTTGGAGAGGGTGAAACCAAGTCTCTCCTTGGAGGCTAGGATTTTGAAGCTCTGCCTCACTTTGGGTATGTGGCCAGGAGAGATCGGTCCTTGGAGAAGGACATCATGCTCGGAAGGGTGGAGGGACAGAGCAGGAGAGGGGGGCTTGGGATGAGATGGATTGACACAGCAACTGGGGCAATGGGGAATGGTGTTTCGGCATTAGTGAGACTGGCTGAGGGAAGGGTTCAGAGCTGTTGTACATAGGGTCGCTATACATCGCAGGCGACTCAATGGCACATAACAGCAATAACATACTCTGACAGGTTTGGAAGCAGGAGTGGCATCCACTTCTTAATTAGCATGCCTCTGGAAACTCTATGAACTTTGATAAATGTCGATGGTGTAGAGGGGCTTCAGGCCTTTTGTTCATAGGGTCGCTATGAGTCATGCTCGACTCAAAGACAATCAACAACAACAACAACAAGAAGTCATATTGACAGTCATTATCTCTAAGAAAGCTCTGATGGCCTAGTGGTAAGGAGTTGCACTGTCAACCCAAAGGCAGATGGTTCAAATCCACCAGCTGCTGCAACGGAGAAAGATGGGCAATCTCCACACATGAGATTTACAGCCTCTGAAAACCCACTGGAGGGTCAGCTATGAGTTGGTTATGACTCAGTGACATCTAACAGCAGTGTGTCTCTTCAACATGATTTCTCATTTGCTTTCATTACAGAGTACTGTGGCTAATTAGCGCTGTTATAACAAAAATACCTCAAGTAGATGCTTC
>NW_006399830.1:2204190-2216643 GCF_000299155.1 Elephantulus edwardii
TGTGCATAGGGTCGCTATGAGTCGGAAACGACTCAATGGCACATAACAACAACAACAACAGATGCTTCAACAAACAGAACTGCCATGACTTGGAGGTGACTAAACAGCAATGTCTGGGGTAGGTTTTAGGAGCTGTGAAGTCTTAATCCAGGGTGCTTCTGCTGTGTCCACTCTGTCAGAAGGTCAGCTAAATATCCACTTTTTTTTAATCTCAGAAAAGGTTGATTGAAGACACACCTGCATTAATCCTGCCTCATTAACATAACAAATAAAGGTCTATTCCCAAATGAGATTATAATTGAGGGTAAAGTAGGTGTTACCAAGCATATCTGGGGGGCTGGACACAGTCTGACGCATAATACAGAGTGCATTAATTGCAGTTGAGGATGAAAATGTTGCCCACGCATCCCTTCTAGAGAGCTCATTAAGTGTTCAATAATGCGGTAATTGGTGCTTAAAGCATCAATTATAAAATACATAAAATGTTATATTTTTTAAAAACTTGTGGATTATTATATAAGTGTTGCAGAGTTTTAGCAATTTTTGGAAACTGCTCGGTGTTTTTTGAATGGCCAGGGAATGTGGGGAAATTGTTATTATTGTCTCCACTAAAGCAATGAACTCAATTCAACTCAACTCATTGTTGTAGAGTCTGAAATGGTTCACAGCTGACCCTCGGGTTTCGAGGCTGGGGCTTGCGGGGGAGGGGTCTATGGTAATTAGTGGAGCACGCCTGTGGACCAGCAGCTCAGCTCCTCACCGCCAAGTGGCCCAACTTCCCTAATTTTACATTACTCGTAACCACCAGGAATGGCAGCAGGAGTGGCATCCACTTCCTAAACAACATGCCCTCTGGAAACTCTGTGAACTTTGATAAATGTTGTAGAGGGGCTGCAGGTCATAGGGTCCTACTTGACTTAATGGCAATCAACAACACAGTAACCACCACAGTTCAAACAAGGCTCTTGACTGCATTGTACTCCTGTTACAAGGAGTCCTGGGGGTGCAGTGTTATGTGTTGGGCCCAGGTTTGAGTCGGCCACTCTGAAGGAGAAAGCTGGCAGCCACTTTCATAAAGATTAACAGCTGAGGAAACGCCATGAAGGGCGTCCGGGAGCTGGGATGCGGTCGAGGGCAGTGGCTGTCCTCACTGTGGAAGTGCCAGCATCCAGTCAGCTCTTCCAGTGATGAACATTTACTTTGTTTCCATTTCCTGACACTACAAATAACACTCACACCCTCGGGTTGTTTGCATTTTTCTCCTCCACTGCAAACAACACTATAAAGATCATCTCTTCCCTACCTCCAGCAATGCTACAATAAACATTCTTGTACGCATCTTTCATGCATTGTTGATTTTACTCGGGTAAGATAGATTTCCCCAAAGTGGGATTGCCTGCTCAAACGGCATGCATTTTAAATTTTAATAGCTGTTGTAAGGCTAATGTCTGTAAAGGTTGCAGGCATCCACGCTCGCCCACAAGGCAGTACCTCCTGCCATATATTCTTGCCAACTTTGAAGTTTATTGCTCTTTTGAAAATATTTTAATGGGTGTTATTTTTCAGAGGTGCCCTGGTGGCACATTGGGTTAAGCTTCAAGCTGCTAGCAGACAAGCTAGGGGTTCAAATCCAGCAAACACCCCTCAGGAGGAAGGAGAGGCAGTCTGCCCTGGTGGTTTACAGCCTTGGACACCCCAGGGTAGTTCTGCTCTGACCCACAATGTTGCTAGGAGTCAGAAGGGCCCACAGTGGTGGTTGGTTTGAGAATTAGTATAAACTTAAGGTTTCTTTGAGGGAGCTCTGGTGGCCTAGTGATAAGGACCTGTACTGTGAACCCAAAGAGAGGTGGTTTGAATCCACCAGCTGTTCCTCTGGAGAAAGATGAGCAACTTCCTTGTGTGTGATTTCCTGTCTGTGGAAACCCACTGGAAGGTCAGCTATGAGTCTGGGTGGCACAGAGGAGTAAGTATAAAAGACTTAAAATCCTGTGGAAAGTTTTACTGTATCCTGTAGGGTCACTGCGAGTCAGAATGAACTCAGTGGCTGTGGAGCTTGAGGTTTGATTTTGTTTTTAAGGGATTATTTTAGGTTAAAATAACTGCAGAGAGCACAGAGCTCCTATCTATTGCGTTCCACCCCTGCACACCTGTTCTTCCCTTATTAACAACTTGCATTTATGCGATACATTTGTCACTTCTGAATCAATATTGACACATTGTTATTAGCCCAAGTTCACAGCTTACATGAGAGTTTGCTCTTTTTGTTCTGCGGCCCTATGGGTTGTGACAAATGCATAGTGTCACATATTTAGCACTGCAGGATTTGTTTTTCTACCTAAAAAAAAATCTCAGTACAGCTACCCTTCTTCCCTCTCCCTAAGACCCTGGAAACCAGCATCTCATTCTTCAGTGTTTCCATAGCCTTTTCCAGAATGTAACAGATCTGAAATCACACAACTTGTAGCCTTTTCATCCAGAAGTTCACATTTAAAGGTTCCTCCCTGTCTTTCCATTGTTTGATAGTTCATTCTTTTCACCACCCATGGTGGCCCAATAATTCAGCACCTAGCTGCTAACTGAAAGGTTAGTAGTTCAAACTTAACCAAGGGCTCCATGAGAGAAAGACTTGGATGAAGGCACGTAGTGTGAGTGCTGCCATTTCTGGATTTCTTTGCTGAGATTTTGGGGGGAAAAATTGGAAAACATGGGAAATCACTGGTGGTCAGTTCACACAAAGATGACAGGGCAGAAGCCCCAGTGGGCAAGCCTTCTGTCCCGAGCCCTGAGAAGTGGTCACCAAAAAGATGGCAAGGAGCTGCAACACGTGGTGGAGCCATCAGGACAGTCAGCTCCTCTGTCCTGGCCCCCATCCCCATTCTTCCATCTTGTTAAGAGTCAGAATCAGGTAAATCAGGCAAAATGAGGCAAAACCAGGCACAAAGACTGGGAGGGCAGATACCAAGAGATAAGACCAATTGAAACTCATTGTAGGGGCCAATGGAAGGCAAAGGTCAAACGAAGTGGCTGAAACCAGTCTCTACCCAATGAACAGATGACACTGGACCCAAGTGTCTACTCCTGACTTAGGAGTAAAGACTGCCCCTGGAAGCAATTGAATTAGTGGTTATTTTTATTACATTTTAATGACAATTTATAGAGACTTTGGATTTCCATTCATTCATTGTTGTCAGTAAAATTGACAAACCACTAGCAAAACTAACAAAAGAAAAGAAGAAGATGCAAATAATCTGAATAAGATGAAATGGGCAACATTACAACAGAACCAACTAAAATAAAAAGGCTAACATTGGAATATTATGAAAAACTATACTCAAATATGGAAGCCTAGAGGAAATGGACAAGTACTTAGAAATGCACAACCTACCTAAACTGACACAAACAGAAACTGAACACCCAAATTAGTGTTTTAGGCACAAAAATATCTCCTCATGGGACCAGGGCCATCAACAGACCAGAGTAAGGACCGCCCACCGACCTTTGATCTCTCTGTGACTCCAGCCCAGAGCAGCCTGGATGAGGAAGTGAACCTGTGACTCACGTGCTGGGAGCCTTCTCCATGACCCCCTTCCTTTTGGGGAAAGGACGCATCTCTTCTAAGGAAACTGTCTTTACTTTTCCGGTGCCCCAGTCGTCCCTCGTGCTCTCAGGAGGCTGGCCCATGCAGGGATTATTCTGAGCAGGACAGACCACCTCCGGAGGGCTGGATCAGCCCTGGGATTCATCTACGCCGATCTTCCTTCATCTCCCAGTGGTTCGATTCGAGGTCCAGCCAAGGGGGACCAGAACCAGGACACTGACCACAGGTGACAACCTCAGGCCGGCACCATTATGTGTCCCGTCCTCAGGTGGAGAGGACTTCCTGGGACAGACGTGAAGCCCACCTGTTGCCATTTCTAGATTTCTTCACTAAGAATTTTGGAAGAAACAGAAAACTCTTGAAGTTACAGCAGAACCTTGTGTGTCTTGGTACCGAGCAGGAGATGCACCCAGTACAACAGTAATTAGAGCAGAAATGAGGGAGCCGCGGGGGCTTGGAGGGAGTGCGATGGGCTGCAGGTGTCTGCAGTTAGAGACGTGTGAGTCATCGCGGGTCCACACGGCCAGCCGCGCCTGGGTCTCCCTTAAAGTCGTAATTCAGCATAAATATTTTAAATAAATCAATAATGTCATCCTCTGGTGCTGGTACACAAATGAAATTTTCTGTGCAAAAAACCAAATAAGAATGTCTTTTTTTCTTGTTTTGGTGAGATCAACAGAAACTTGCATGGCAGGTCTCAGGAATTCGTCTCTGGTCCTCATTCTTCCTCTCTCTGTCTCTTTTCTGTTGGCCTCTGGGGGCGTGAACAAGTCACCTTGAGCATTTGGTCCTGAACCAGGCCTGGGGTGCAGTGATTAAAGCACTCAGCTACTGCCTGAAAGTCTGTTGATATAGGCAGGCCTTCAAACACGTATGGAAAGTCATTGCTTTTATTGCACAGCGGTTACGGAAAGGTTACTGGTTCAAACTCACTCAGTGTCTCCACAGAAGCAAGAGGAAACATTCTGAAAAGATGTGAAGCTTTAACGATCCTAAAGGACAGTGCTAACCTGTCTTACAGGGTCACTGTGAGTCTGTATTGACTCAAACCCAGCAGTTTCTGGTCCCTAAAGAAGGCTGGTGGCACAGTGTTTAGGCATTCAGCTGCCAACCCAAAGGTCGGCAGTTTGAGCACACCAGTAGCTTCTTGGGAGAGCAACACTAAGTAGTCTGGCCCATAAGGATTGGAAACCTCGTGGGACAGGTTACTCCATTCTACGGGGTCACTGTGAGTCACAATGCACCGAGGCCATGAGCTTTACACGCGATCTGCGCAGATAATGAACAAATGCATTCGCCAGCAATTTGGTGGAGAGCTGAAGGGCTCGGAAATGGAATAAAAAAACCATGCTGAGGCCATTGGTGCAGGATTCCGCTGCTCTGAGTCAACCCCGAAGTCTGAGATGGGGAAAGAGGAGGAGAAGGAATCAGTACGGAGAGGACAGGAGCTGGACCTTCAAAAGCAGACTGGTCTCCTCCTCCTGAGTCGGGTGTGGTAGGGTCGCCACAGGGCAGGACAAGGTTCAGTCACTGAGTGGTATGCAACTCGAGGGCACTAAAACCAGCAACAAATGTTATTATGACTTTGTATATTTCTCTTTCCAAATTCTGTTAACATTTGCTTTTTGCATTTGGAGGGTCTTTCATTCTTAAATTCAGAAGCACTTGGTTTGTGGACAGCACCGTTCTATGGTGGAGAACTAACTCCATCTGGATTCTTGATGTGGGTTCAGGTGACCCAGTCATGGTCCTTTGCCCACCTGCAGTAGTGGTGTGGTGGGCCGTGACTGCTGCAAATTAAGATCAGCTGGTGATTTGTCTCCAAACCTTATAAATGAAAGCAATGAGGCCCATCACCCTGCCTTCCCTCAGAGAATGGGGACTTTCACTCCACCCTACTACTCCTAGGCTCCAACCATTCCCTTGCTGGGTTTACCAGATGTATCACAGGGAACAACATAAGCAAAACCAGAAGGAGAACCAGTGCCCAGCTCATGGCTGCCCAACGGCATGGAGCAGAACCGCCCTTGGGCTTCCCAGGCTAGAGACCTCTCTGGAAGGGGGTCACTTCTCTCCTCCCTGGAACAGCTGCTTTGTTCAAACCACAGACCTTTTGGTTAACTGCCAGATTCTTTACCCTCAGCCAGGGCTCTTGATGTAAGCCAAGCCCCTCTGAAATTGCACAAGAAGCCCAGGCATTTAAAGGGTCCTGGCATTAATTCATCTTCCCCAAGGTAGGAGAGTGGAATGTTGGGCTTAAAAGATTGGAAGGAGCTGGGTGATTCATTGCCTCATTGAAATCCTTACAGGTTAAATCGCCTTTTCGGTGAATTTCCTGGGGAGGATACAGGGCTACGTTCCAGCTAGCAAATTTATTCCTTTGCTTTGACGCTGAACCAAATTCTGGCCTGCATCAAAGCCAGCCTCCTGGGAGCTCGCTGAGGAAGGCTGAGGCTTCTCATTCTCTCCCCAGAGTAGCCTGAAGACAGCCAGGCCACTTTTATCAGCTCAGCCCTGGCCAGCACCCCCACACCTCCACCCTGGCCAGCACCCCCACACCTCCACCCTGGCCAGCCTTCTACACTCTCATTCCTGGTCAGCACCCTGCACTTCTCCCCTGCTTTTCTTCACCCTCTGCCCTGGCCAGCCTTCTGGACTCTTCTCCCTCGTCAGCCCCCCACACCTCGGCACTGCCTGTCTTCACCCTCTACCCTGGTCAGCCCCTCCGCACCTCTGCCCTGCCTGTCTTCACCCTTTGCCCTGGCCAGCCTTCTGGACCTTTCTCCCTAGACAGCCTCCCTTACCTCTACCCTGCCTGTCTGCACTGCTAGCAGCTGAAATTCTCGCCTGGCTCATTACTCCAGGGCCCAGGCAGTCCTGCTCAGAGAGGCAATTCCCAAACCTCATTGGCTTTTCCAGGGAAGGAGGTGAGGGAAGGTAGGGAGGGGGGCAAGGCAGACAGTGAGGGCAAACTGGATTCCCCTTTGGAAAGACTAGACAGAGAAAGAAAGGAGCAGGTGGATTGGATAGAGGTTAAAAAAACCTCCTTCAACCAAAGAGGACATTGAAAATCTCAGCAAGACCCGGGGCTGACTATTTTACCAGTCAGCGGTCAAACCCAAGGAGGATTTTCAAAGACTCTGAGTGCAATTCTCTTTCCAAGATAAAGATGACTCCGACGGGGCAAGGGGGAAAAGGGGCTTGTTAAATGCAAGTAACTGAGCCTGTGGGAGCAAATCTGGACAATTTATGCTGCCAAGTTCTGTGCTTGAAACATTTCCATTCTTGAAAGAAAAGCAGTTCAGAACCCCACAGTGCTGCTTGCTTCAACAGAATCTTCAAGTTAGAAGTGACTGTAGCATCTGGTGTCAGGTGCTGGCGAGCAGATTCTGGCCCCGAGTGACCTTGGAGGTTTGACCTGCGAGTGGAGCTGCCCCCCACTTTTCTAGGGGAGGATCTCTATGGGAACAGGTCGCCAGGTTTTTACTCAGTGGGGCCATGGGGTGGCTTCAGACTTAATCATTGTACCCCCGAGTTCCTTAACTCTAAAAGAAAGAGCTCTGATATTAGAACATTTTATTTTTTCTTTTTAATGACTTGTGTATTTTTGGTACTAGTTTATGTACAAAATTTGAATACATTGTTTTTGAGAACACATTGTTCCAATTTCCCTCATGCCCCACCCATCAAATTATGCAACCCCATGATTAATCCCCTCCCCCTACACATCCTCATCCTTCTGCTCCCACCCTCCCCCACCACCTTGGGATCCTTATACTCATTCTACAATAATGGTTTTATACAGTAAATAAAGAGCCGTGATTGTTAGATCTCGGCTGGCACTCAGTGAAGACCTCAGCGTGCTTTTGCAGACTCTCACCTCTCTAGAGTCAGGAGCAGGCGCTCTCTGACCCTCTGTGATTTCCGAGGCTGTAAATCACCATAGAGGAGATTGCCCACCTCTTTCCTGCAGAGCAGCTGGTGGATTTGAACCTCCAGAGAGGTGCAGCCTTTGGGTTAGCCTCCCCGCCCCTCACCACCAAGCCAGTAGAGCTCCCTTCTTTATAGAACAGGTATTTTATTTCTGACTGGTTGATGATGTGATTAAGCTCACCTAGGGGCAAAGCACTGTATCTGGTGGGTTGCAGGGAGAGAGAATTTAGACATAGTGCTGGGAGGCTCAAATGAAAAACAAATCCAGCCCCAGATAAGGAGCTTTATTCAGAAACAGGGGAAGGACTGTACCTAGTCCGACCAGCCCATCAGCCCACGGCCGCTGAGTCAGCTCCAAGTCATGGCCACGTTCCATCAGGTCTCTCAGGCTGGAAAACCCCAGCAGAGTAGATAAAAGGTTTGAACCACCAACCTTTTGACTAGTAGCCCAACATGTAATGCATGACACCGTCATTATGTGACCTTACACATTAACGACAACAGTAAAACAAGATTCATTCATTAAAGATGTGCCCGTAGCAGTGAAGAGGGCTGAGGTGCAAGGCGAGAGCGTCGGTGCCTGTGCTGGGTCGGGCTGTGGGGGAAGGTCAACCTGGCTGGCCGGCGACTGCCGAGATTGGCAGCTGTGTGGTGATGAGGCCCGACAGGTGTGTAGTGATGTGATGGCCAGTTGTGCCGTGACGTAATCTGGTAGGTACAGAGCCACAATGCGGTCAGCCTCCATTTCTGAATAACACTGATTTCCACTTCATGACCTACCTCATCTTTGGAACCCAGTGGTGTTGGTAAGGAGTGAGTGTACAACACCAGGTGGATTGTTCCAACTGGAAGATCAACAGGTGTCTCAGAGTTAGGTACAAGTGCTCGTTTCCTTCTATAGATATTGAAAGTAAGTAAGACTGGTTAATTTTCACTGTTGTGTTGGGGGGTGGTTCTGTCAAGTTGATTTTGATCACAGCACCTCCGTAGGACAGGGTAGAACTGACCCAGGAGGTTTTCTAGGCTGTAATCTTTATGGAAGCAAATTGCCGTGTCTCACTCCCCCAGAGCAGCTCTAAGGGTTTGAACTCTCAACCTTTTGGTTAGCAGTAGAGTACTTAACCATGGCACCGCCAGGGCACCTTCATTTATGCTGAGGACAGTTGATTCTTTAGGAGGTGCATTGAAGAGGATGGATACCTTGATGTAGGAATGCCTAGGTGCATAAAAGGTTAATTTGGTTGGCTTTGAACTGAAGGCTGATGGTTTACACCCACCCAGACATGCCTTGGAAGAAAGGCCTGGTTCTCTGCTTCGAGAAAGCATTCCTTGGAAACCCTGGGGAGCACAGCCCCACCCTGATGCTCAAGGTCACCAGGAGTTGGGTGGACTCAGTGAGAAGGGTGTGCTGGCTCAGGAGGGGGGCCAGCCGGACATGAGAGACTAGAGAGACATGAGAGGCGCTCACTGCACTATCTACTTGAGCTTCAAGTCTCTCCCCACCGAGCAGCTGGTGGGTTCAAACCTCCGACTTTGAGCCTGCAGTTCAGCTCCTCCTCCCTAGGAAGGGAGGCGGCTCACGGTCAGCTGTTCTCCTGCATGCAAAGCACAGGTGGAATTCTGCAGCGTTTGTTTTCCAGGCTCACAGGCTTTGTAAAATCGGATCGCCAGAGGAATGGCGAAAATAGTCTCCAGGAAAAAAAGACCTTTTCCTTCTCTTGTCAACGGGAGGGCTGTTTCACAGGGAAGGCTCAGCCCTGACTGTCCTCGAGGTGGTGACCAGTTGTGAGGGGCACTGAAGGGTGTCCTTGTAAGCCCCTTAATCGGCCATGCTGTGGTCACGGGCTGGCTGGCTTCCTGGGCTTGGATGAACCTGCCACTTCAGCTCACAAGCCTGGCTGTGAGCAGTGGGCCGTGAGGACGGCTTAGAGGAGAGCTCAGCTTATACACACATTGTGAGCAGAGCAGTTTTTCCGGAACTTTCTGGAAGTTTCTGGAAGCAGTTGCTGCTGTAATTTGCTGTTGAGTTGGCTTTAAGTCATGGTGACTCCATGCATAACAGAAAACACAGCTCAGGCCTCTGCTGCATCCTCACTCCCGCCCCGTTCTCACCCCTGCCCCGTCCTCACCATTGCTATTCTGCAAGAGTCTGGGGCTGAGTCCAAGTGTCTTCCCGTCTGGGGCTTGTTATATCTGCAGGCTTTGCTGTGAACCAGAGGGCTTCCCCTGGCGGGTTTTCAGAAGCATGTCTCCAGGACTGCCTTTGGGTCTGGCTCAGTCTGGAAGCTCTGCTGAAGCCTGCTTCTCACGGTTGACCAGGACATTTGAAATACCAATAATGACATTGCTACTTCCTCAAAAAAATTTTTTTATCTAAGTGAGTCTACAAATTATATTGCCTTTTAATTTAGACAATATCATTGATACCACATGCAAGCAAGATTCTGCTGAAGATTATCCAAAACCGACTGGAACAGCACATCAATGGAGAACTGCCTGAAGTGCAGGTTGGATTTAGAAGAGGCCGTGGCACTAGGGGTATTGTAGTTAATGCTGGCTGAAAGCAGAGAGTACCAGAGGACTGACTATCTGTGTTTCATTGATTATGCAAAGACATTTGACTGTGTGGATCATAACAAACTGGGTGACTCTGAGAAGAATGGGAATCTCAGAACACTTGACTGTGCTTATGTGAAACCTATACTTAGTAGACCAGGAGGCAGTTTTTAGAACAGAGCAATGAAGCACTGCATGGTTCAAAATTGAGAAGGGTGTGTATCAGGGATGTGTCCTATCTCCATATCTTTCAATCTATATGCAGAGCAGATTATCTGGGAGGCTGGGCTTTATGAGGAGAAGTGTGGCAACAGGATTGGAGGAAGACTCATCAATAATCTATGTTATGCAGATGACACAACCCTGCTTGCTGGAACTGAGGAGGACCTGAAGCACTTGCTGCAAAGGGTCAAGGACTATAGTCTTCAATATGGATTGAAGCTCAACATCAAAAAAACAAAGATTCTCACCACTGGGCCAATTGGCAGCATCATGATGGATGATGAAGAGATTGAGATTGTTGACAACTTCCGTTTGCTTGGCTCTACAATCAACACTCTTGGTACCAGCAGCCAGGAAATTAAAAGACGAATTGCATTGGGAAAGTCTGCTGTCATAGACCTCTCCAAGGTACTGAGAAGCAGTGATGTCAGTTTGGAGACTGAGATGCACCTGGTACAGGCCATGGTCTTTGCAATTACTTGCTATGCATCAGAGAGCTGGACAATGACTAGGGATGATAGAAGGAGAGTTGATGCCTTTCAGCTTTGGTGCTGGAGAAGTGTATTGAATATAGCCTGGACTGCTAGGAGAACAAACAAGTTTGTCCTGGAGAAGGTGAAGCCAGGCTGCTCCTTGGAAGCAAGGATTCTGACATACTTTGGACATGTTACAAGATGGGATCAGTCCTTGGAGAGGAATGTCATGCTTGGGAGAGTGGAGGGACAGCACAGGAGAGGAAGACCTTTGATGAGATGGATTGATTCCGTCACTAGAGTAATAGGGTAGGTGTGTTGGAGACAATAAGGTTTGCACAGGATAGTGCAGGGTTTAGGGCTGTTGTACATAGGGTCACTGTGAGTTACAAATGACTCCATGGCACATAGCAACAACAACATAACATTAATTAACCATTGATAGTTATGCTTATTAGGGAGTTCTGGTGGCTTGGTGGTAAGGCATTGCACTGACAATGTAAAGGTTTGTGATTTGAATCTACTAGCTGCTCCGCAGAAGAGAGATGGGTAATCTACTCCCTTCAACTGCCTCTGAAAACCCCCTGGAGACTCGGCTATGGGTACTGACTTGATGGTACACAACAACAACAGCAATGCAATTAACTAACTGATCACAATGTCTAACCAGCTTTTATTTTATATCACCTCCCCTTCTCTTATCTAGTGACTGAATGTTCCTCCCCTCTTCTGCCCTTCGCATCCCTGTCAACCCTTCAATGTTGACTCTGTCTGTGCGTGAACCTTCCCTCTGCTTTTTATAATAGTGGTCTTGCACTGTGATTGTCCTTTTGTGCCTTTTTAAAAAGATTCATTTGAGGGCCAAGAGCAGGAAACCAAGACATTTTCTTTTCCTTAAATTATTATTATGGTTGGAAATGTCTACATTTCTACTTTACCATGCCCAGGAGCCTTGATGGCATAGTTCGTTATATTCTAGGCTGTTAATGGAAAGGTCAGTGGTTCAAACCCACCAGCTTCTCCGAGGGAGAAAAATGAGGCTGTTTGATCCCATAAAGCTTTCAGCCTCGGGAGGCCAGGGAAGAGGCACCATGAATCAGACAGGACCCGAAGACCGCGGGTTTTTCAGTAAAACACTCAAAGTTTTCAGTTTAGTTTCATTCGATTATTTAAAACACATAACCAGCAGGCATTTGGTGTCTTATTAATATACTGCTAATTTAAGCTTCAGAAATTGAAGTAGGGATGTGTGGTTAGGTCTCTGGGTGCTCATAATACTGCTTTCTTTAATTTTGAGGGGGAAATTGCATTCTTTAACATTGTAACTTTTTTATTACGGTAGAATATACATAGTATAAAACTTGCCGTTTTATCTGTTTTTGAGCATACGATCCAGGGAGCTCTGGTGCTCAGCAGTGGAGGGCCCAGCTGCTGACCAGAAGTTGTAGGTTCTTGTGAGAAGCAGTGGGTCCATGGAGGAAAAGGGCTGACGGTTTTCTCCTGCAGATGTTACCCACTGCTGTTGGGTTCATTCTGCCTCCCATTGACCCTGTTGAAAGGGTAGACCTTCCCCACAGGGTGCTGAGGCTGGAACTCTTCACAGAAGTGGATCGTCTCATCCTTCTCCCCTAGAGAGGCTGGTGGAGTCACACCTTCAACCTTTCTTTTTTT
>NW_006399830.1:2219109-2228776 GCF_000299155.1 Elephantulus edwardii
TGAACCCTGTCTTGTCCTGTGCCATCATCATCTGGAGGTGGTGGTGGTGGTGGTGGTGGAGGAGGAGGAGGTGATGGTGATGGTGGTGGAGGAGGAGGAGGTGATGGTGGTGGTGGTGGTGGTGGTGGTGGTGGTGGTGGTAAGGTGATGGTGGTGGAGGAGGTGGAGGTGATGGAGGTGGTCGTGGTGGTAAGGGGCCCTCAAGACTCCTGACAGTCCTCAGACACCCTCACAAGCTCTCCTGTGCTTAAAGCCGTGGTTGCAACCATAGTGTCAATACATCTTCTTGAGGATCTTCCTCTGATTTGATGACACTCTGCTCCTTCACATATGATGATTCTTCATGTTGAGATATAATCCAAATGGAAGACTGTGATCTTTGACCCTCGGCAGCAAGGGCTCCAGGCGTTCACTGTCTACCAGCAAGCTTGTGTCATTCACATGGTGCAGGCTGACAAGTCTTCCTCCACCGCTGACGCCACATTCCTTAGAACATAGTTTTGGGTAATCACAGCAGAGAAGGCAGGTGTTTAGCTGGCTTTGCAAACATCCACCCCCTCTCCCATCCTCCCTCCTCTCCCCGATGACCCTTCAGGCTCGGAAGAGCCACTAGGCAAGTGCCATTTACTCAGCTTCTCCATCGGTTCCATCGGTGAGAGCTTATTCACAGACCTCCAAGCACTATACTGAACAACCTAGTCCTGGTTGTTGTTAGGTGCTGGGGACTCACAGGCCCCGTGCTTAACCTGTGAAAACCTGCCTGGTCCTGTGCCATCCTCCACCTCTGCTGTCCTGGAGCCCTTGTAGCACTCACTATCCAACTGTCTCACTGAAGGGCTACCTCCTCCTTGTGGATGCTTCGCTTCACCAAGCATGAACTTCTCCAGAGACTGGCCCTTCTGATAACTGTACAAAGTGAATGAGAAAAAGCCCCACCATCCCCACTTCTAGGGAGCACTCCTCCAATAAGACAGAATCACATAGCTGAACTATATATGTAGCCCTTATATAGAGAGCTGTTATACACCTGAGATACTGTGGCACTTTCTAGAAGGAGATGGTGAGCATTAAAAGCATTACTATAGAATGTCCATAGAGTAATGCATCTCACAGAGTTATGTCCAGGAAATACTGGATAGCATCATCACTAACCATCATTTATTGTTCCTGCTAAAATTATTCTACCACTTACCTTTGAGTTTGTAATTTTGTGATGGCTTGTGAGTTCTCTCTAGACTAGAACCTTGAGAGCAGCAGTAAAGAAATAAAATAATTGGTATTATATTGGGCAAATCTATAGCCTAGAACTTCTTGAAAATGCTGAAGAGCAATGATGTCACTTTAAAGACCAAGGTGTGCCTGCCTCAAGCCATGGTATTTTTAATTGCTTTATATGCATGTGAAACTTAGACAACAAAGAAGGAAGAAGAAACAGTGTCGTTGAACTGTGATGCTGGCAAAAAATATTGAGCATACCCAAAACAGTCCAGATAATGAACACACATTTGTTTTGGATTAAGTGCAATGATGATGCTCTTTAGAGGTAAAGATAGTGAGACTTCATCTCCCATCCTTTGCGCATGTTGCCAAGGAGGGCCGTCCCTGGAAAAGGACGTGCTTGTGTTTGGGAAAATGGAGAGTCAGCAAAGGAGAGCAAGACCCTCAATGAGATGGACTGACACTAGACCACGAATGAATTAAGAAGAGCGGATTGTGCGGATGGTACAGGGGAGGGCGAGGCTTAACTGTGCTGTTCACACACTCTGAGTCAGAGCCTATAAGGGCGACTAGCAACAACGGAAATGATCGCAAGGTCTGATGCTGATGGCCAAGTGCCACAGCTTACCCCATTCAGACGCATTACCTATGCAGCCCAGTAGAGGGCAGTAGCTTGTGTCTTGCGTCCTCAAAGCAGCTCTGTTGGCACAGTGGTGAAAGCACTGGGCTGCTCACCAGAAGGTTGGTGGTTTGAACCTACTAACTGCTTGATAGGAGAAAGATGTGTCTGTCTAGTCACATAAAGGTTACAGCTTTGCAAACCTTGTGGGACAGTTCTACTCTGTCCTACAGCACTGTGCATTGGAATTGACCTGATGGCAACGGTGACTATGGATCTAAAGGATCTGTGTTTCAATCGACCATGGGGTGGAACAGGGCTGTGCAGTATTTCATTCTGCCGTGCATTGGAAGTCACAGAAACTAACAACAGTGACAACCACAGGGAGAGACTGGTTACCAAGGAGGCTGGGGGTTGCAGGTGGAGGGAGAAGCAGCAGGCAGGGTAATTACAAGTGTGTCTCAGCTCCCAAACACTTCCTAGTTGACTTGGAAGTGCCTGGGGCGTCAATAAAGCCCAGGGGGGCCCCAGGGGGGATAGAAAGTTCAGGAAGCACCTTCCCTTCCTGGGAGCAGAGTGTTCCATTCCAGGATTGCATTAGACATGTCTTGCCCTCCCTTTGCCCAGGGAAAAAGTAGGCACCTGGCTCTTGGTTTCAAGTGCTGCCACCTTGGCTCTGACTCCCAGCGACCCCACGCATGCCAGAACGAAACACTGCTTGGTCCTGCACAGTCCACATCACCTTCGCTGCTTGAGCCTGTAGCTGCAACCTCTACATCATTCTATTTCATTGAGGGTCTTTTTCTTTTTCTCTAACCTTCTACCGAGTATGATGTCCTCACCCAGTAAATGGTCCCTCCTGACACCATGCCCAAAGGTCAAGAGATAAAGTCTGGCTCTTGTTGCTTTAAGGAGCATTCTGGCTGCATTTCTTCCAAGATTGTTCATTCCTCTGGCAGTCCACGGTATAGTCAATATTCCCTGCCAAAATAATTTAAAAGCATCAATTCTTTTTCTGGCTTCTTCATTCATTTTCCAGTTTTGACATGTGTATGAGGTGACTGAAAAGACCATGACTTGGATCAGGCGCATCTTAGTCCTTCAGGTGATGTATTTGCTTTTGAACACCTTGAAGAAGTCATTGCAGCACATGTTCCCTGTGCAACACTCCTCTTTGCTTACAGAAGTGAGGTGAGTTCTCCATTGCTGTGGGAAAAACGTCAGGCATCGGGGCCCACGTTTTCACTCCCAGGTCTACATGGGCCCCAAGACCCACCCTTTTCAGGCTGCCAGTCCACTTGTTTGGGAAGAATCGGCAGACCTGAACCCTGTCTTGTCCTGTGCCATCATCATCTGTCACACTCAACCCCATTGCAGTGGCAGTCAGCCAGGTCTTCCTCTCTTTAGTCAACTCTCCACCTTTCCAAGCATCATGTCTCTCTCCAAAGAAGGCATAAATTCTTCTTCTTTCATCCTTATTTATTGTCCCGCTCTCAGATACACAGCAAGTGATTGGAAATGCCACGGCCTGGATCAGCTGTAATTTAGTCCTCAAACTAACATCATTGCTGCTTTGTGATTTAGTGAGGTCTCTGACAGCACGTTTTCCCAGGACAATACATTTCCTGATCTCCTGACAGCTACTACCAAGTGTGTTGATTGTGGATGCAAGTAAAATAAAGCTGTTTATCTATCATGATGTTACTTATTGGTCCAGTGGTGAGATTTTTTGTTTTCTTGATGGTGAGAGGCAATAAAAACTGAAGGCTTCAGTGTTTGATCTTCTGCAGCAAGTGCTTCAAGTCCTCATTTTCAGCAAGCAAAGGTGTGTTATCTGCATAACACAGGTTTTTGATGATTCTTCCTTTGATCCTGATGCCAACTCCTTCTTCATAAAATCCAGTTTCTCAAATGATTTGCTCAGCATACAGATTACGTAGGTATGGAGAGAGACTACAACCTTGATACACACCTTTCCTAAGCTGTGCTGTATTCCCTTGTTCTGTTCAGACAACAGCTTCTTGGTCTAGGTATGTATGGATATCACATGAATACAATTAAGCGTCCTGGAATTCCCATTCTTTTCAATATTAGGCAGAGTTTGTTATGATTCACATTGTCAAATGTCTTTGCATAGTCAAGAAATCATAAATAGGCATTATCTGGCATTTTCTGCTTTCAGCCAGGATCCATCTGACATAAATAATTATATGCCTGGTGCTGTGGTCTCTTCTAAAGCCAGTTTGGATTTCTGGAAGCTCACTGTAAAATGTACTGCTGTTGACATTTTGCAAGATTTTCAGTAATATTTTGCTTGCATTTGATATTAATGATATTATCTGATAATTTCCACATTGTGTTGAATCACCTTTTCTGGGAAAGGGAACAAATACTTATCTCTTTCAGTTAGTTGGCCAGGTAGCTGTCTTCCAAATTTCGTGGTACAGGCTGATGAACTCGTCCAGGGCTGCATCTGTTATTTGAAACATGTCAGTTTGGTATCTCATTGATTCCTGGGGCAGAGGAGTTAGTGGAAATTGAAAAACAGAAGCAACAATCCAAACTAAATAACTGTAGACGTTCATTAACTCACAGCAAGCAGATGCAGCTGTGGTCACTGCCCCTTTGACGCAGCCACTGTCATGGTCTGTCACCAAGACTGGCACTGGACGCTGCTCTTCCAACTTCCTCCGCCAGTTCTGCAGTTTGACATGTATTCGTGGTCTGGTTTCAGAGTCTGGCTGCAGCGCTGTGCACTCTTTCCTGCCTGCTGCCTTGAGACAGTCTTGTAATGACTGCATTCATGGGCAATTCTTTCACCTTTGTCCTGCAGAAAGTTCTGAGGATGCCTGGAAACTGGGAGGAGCAACCATCAACTGGTTTATTAGTCATGGGAGGGGAGGTGGGGCCATCCAAGGAGGCATGTGGCCACAGGGACACAGAAGGAACATGGGTGCCTGGGTCTGGCTCTTGTGGAGAGCCTTTGACCTCCCCCAGCCTCTTGGAATGGCATTCTGGAGCTGCCCCTGGAGCAGGATGGGGGTGGGGACAGGGTAGGGAAGACCTGAGTTTGGCTTCCAACTCCGCAGATAACAACAGCTGCTGTGAAATCTGAGCCCATCATGTGGCCCTGCAGGACAGAGTGGAACTACCCCAAAGGGTTCCCAGGGCCCAATCTTTACAGAAGCCGACTGTGGAAGCGGTCTCCCTCAGAGCAACCCGTGGCTTCCAAATGTGGATCTTATGGTTAGCCACTGAGACTTAAAGCCTGTGCCCACAGGTGCAGCCACAAAAATTTCTCCAAACCCCCAAGCTGATCTCACGCAAGGCCATTCTCCACTGAGTTTTGAGGCTGTAAATCCTTACTGAAGTGGACTTTCATCTTCCTCCCACAGGTGTAGCCACAAAAATTTCTCCAAACCCCCAAGCTGATCTCACGCAAGGCCATTCTCCACTGAGTTCTGAGGCTGTAAATCCTTACTGAAGTGGACTTTCATCTTCCTCCCAGGGGACCGCTCGGGGGTCAGGACCTTCCACCTTTGAGTTACAGCACTACATGTTGTAACAACAACAACAAAATGTATCACAGGATTACATCCATCTCTCTCTCTCTCTCTCTCTCTCTCTCTAGCAGGTTTTCAGAGGCAGTAAGTTGTGGGTGGAGACGACCCATCTTTCTCCTGTGGAGCAATTGGTAGATTCCAACCGCTTACCTTTGGGTTACCAGCACAGCCTCCTGTGGACCACACCACCAGAGCTCCTTAGAGGCAGAGATAGATATATAAATAGATAAATGCATTCTCTCTCTCTCACACCCACACACACCCACACACCCTCCTTGACTCTGGCCACCAGCCCCTGGCTCGTGAGTGAAGTCCAAGCCATGCAGCCTGGCAGGCCCCCCGTGCCTTCCGTGGGAGGCAGCCACCCACGCTTCTGCGACTCTTGCCTGGGTCTCTGCCCTTCCACCCACCGCCCCTGCCTCATAACTGGACTTGGGAAAATCCTGTTATCTGTACCTCTTGCCACATGCTAATTAAATGTTTCAAATGCTTCTTATCCATGGTTAAGTGAAGATAAAATTTTAATGATTTAATTAGCCGACCGTAAGAAAAAATCCTAGTGAAGAAAGGTGTCCTCAGTTGTCCTGGGCTTTGAGCGTTGGCGTGATGTGTGTGTAAATGGCTGGACCCCGGGTTGGCCGTGTTGCTCAGGAAGAAGGAGAGAACATGGTGTGTTCCCCAGAAGGGAAGGACCACCGAGCCCAGGGGCTCTTGTCTGTGGAAAGGGTCTTCCGTCCACTCCAAAGCCAACTGGAAGTGCTTTCTGCTGTTTTCCAAAGAACGTTCCAGAAACCTTCCATCTTTCACACACCTGATCTCCTAGAGATAGTTCCTGTGTGGCCTCTGTATCCTCCATGTGGAGACGGGTTCACCACCGGCTACATCACTGTCAGGTTCCATCGCATCCACTCAGATTTGGAGAGAATCTGCGTGCGGCCTGCCTGACCCCCCCCATGTGGTCTCCCCCATGCTCCAGCTTGTCTTTGTGAGGGGCTCCCTCTTCATTCCTGACCCTCCACTTTCCCACACACCATGTCCTTTTCCAAGGACTCATCCCCCTCATTCACTGGTTTTTGACAACGTCCATGTTATCTGGATTTGTATGAAAACACATTCCATGTTCCATTTATTCGTGTGTGTCTGCTTCCCCTCATTTTGAGTTGTGGTGCGTCAGCAGTGAAGGTCCCTCATGGTGTGAAAGCTTTCCTCGTCCTTGGATCCGAATTCTCTCTAGATCCTCTGCTTTGACAGGCGGCCCTCTCAGGCTCTGCACTGCGAACCGACAATACCACGCACGTGTTACGGCCACCTTTGCTTTGTTGTGGTGTCAGGAGCTGAGCTGAATCCCTTCGGAATCTGTTTGTCCTTCCCAGAAAAGCCATGGGCAGTGCCAGCCTCATGGTCCAAGGCAGCAGGAGCCTTCTTAATGTCTCTCTGCCACCTGTCTTTCGATGGCACCCTTGGTAACGGGCAGAGGCAGGGCAGAACTAAGCTGAGAGGCTCTCCTGGCTTCTAGGCAGGCCCCAGCCTTGGAGAGTGCCTGGCACAGCTCTGGTTCCCCTGCCATGCCTCCAGGTCCCTCCGCCTTGCCTCCAGGTCCCTCGCCATGCCTCTGTGCCCTGGTCCTGCTCTCATGCACCACAGTGGGTGAGTCAGGGAACCAGAAGATGTTTTCACAGTGGTGGCTGAGCTGGTGAGTCCCTTCTGTGTCACAGCTACCCTGTTGTTCAGAGCAGAATGGCCCTTCCACTTTGCAAGGCTTTCCTTACAGAACCGACTGCCACTTCTCCGCAGTGCAAACCTCTGGGTCGGAACTGCTACACTGTGCCACCAGTGCATCTTCTGAGAAGATACCAAGACACCAAACCAACCAATCGACCGGGATTGACGGCAGCCCTCCACAGTGTTGCCAAGGCTGTAAACTTTGTGGGAGGAGATAGTCCCATCTTTCTCCCTCTCTGTTTGACCTCTCGGTGCAGCTGGTAGATTTGAACAACTGACCTTGTGATCATTAGTCAGATGCATTGTCCTCTATACCTCATGGGGGTGCAAATGGATTAAATCATGCTTGGAAACTAGAAGGTCAGAAAAAGAGAAGACGACTCTCAATGGGATGGATTCATCCAGTGGGTTTAAAGACAGCAGAGGTGGTGAGGATGGCACAGAACCGGGCAAGGTTGGTCCTGGTGTTTGTGGGCTCGCTGTGACTCAGCGCTGACACAGCAGCACCTAGAAGCAACTCTTAAGAACCTGGCTGGTTCCAGTCTGATCTCCAACACAGACAGGAGCGTCCTGATAAATGTCCTGCTGGGGAAGAAAGGACCACTGGGTCCGGTGATGACAGCTGTGATGCTCCCAGGCATGCTCCGAGATGTTCCCTTCCACACCAGCCAGCTACTTGATGTGTGGACAGAGGATCTGAGAGTGTTGCCTGGGGTATTTAGAGAGAAGCTTTTGTGTCAAAAGAAGGTTAGGGCAGGATCCCCAACAAATAATAATTTAGGTGGAGCAAAGAAAAATTATTTTGTATACTTTTTAATTTACTGACTGGCTACTTCTGGTCAATATCCCATCAATGATCAATGGGGGCTGAGATACAAGCAAGGCTCAGTTTGTAAGTTCCATGGATCTCTCCTGAAAGATGTTCAGAAGACAGAGTGTCTGGCCCAAGGATGTCACTGGCTTCCTGAGATGGATGAACCTGACCCCCTGCAGAGCGTCCTAGCAGAGGTTCAAGGTGAACCCCAAACAAGAAACAGTCAGGCTAGTGGCGTGCCAAGTGGTTGGACTTCAGGTCACATTCTTCTTAATGTAATTTGTGTCGTTGTTGTTATATTTCCTTCTTTCCTCCTGAAAGCACACCTAGAAAAACATCCTCGCACCCGTCACGGCTTGCTCTGATTTCCCACCACGGCACACGTTCTTGGCATTGTGTAATCCCTCTCACCCTCCCTTCCCCACTCCTCCCCCTTAACATGAATGCACTGCACCTCAGACCCCCATCTAACCTTTGAGCTACCGTTGCCCGTTTGACCACGTCCCGTATAGACAGATCTTTAAAAGGGGACAATGATCAAGGTGAACCTTCTTTACTAATTAAGCTGAACTATTACTTGGTTTTAAATAATACTCCAGTGCCACCAGGAACTGAAGGGTGGTGGTGACCAGGGATTAACTGTTTAGCTGCTAACTCAAAGGTCAGTAGTTCAAACCCACCAGATGCCCCACTGAAGAAAGATGGGCAATCTCCTCCTGTACGATTTACAGCCTCGACAGACCTGCTGGAGGGGCAGCTATAAGTCAGTCTGACTTGACAACACACAAGAACAACAGCCCATTGGCCACTAGTCCATTTCACGTTCTTAGACTGATCTGTGCCTTCCACACACCCTATCAATTACTCCTCTGCAAGCTGTTCCGGTTATTGATCGCCTGTGACCCTGCAGCGCTGCTAGTCACTCCCCATCCATTCTCCTCCTGGGCTGGCGCCTCCTCCTTTGCATCTTTCTCGGGTCCACAGTGCTTCGTGCGCCTGGACCTGCCTCGCCCTGCCCTCTTCCCACACCTCTACACTTGGCTGCCCTCCTGCTCTCCCCACTGCTGGCCACCTCTCCTGTGTCCTCTGGGCTGGGCTGGTACTTCCCCTCCCCCTGGGCTCCCCACTGCCTCCCTGGCAGGAAGGATGGGGACCTGCTCTGTGAAGGCATTATTCATGCCTGGGGCCTGTCACCGTTGACAGGCCAGGTGGAGCCCCTGGTGGCCTGGGTGACCTCCCATGCCAAGATCCCCTGGCAGGAGCAGCGGCGTTTACAGACAGAACAGCCATGCCTGGCAGCATGCAGTCACTGCCAACGGCGGATCCAGGCAAATACGATTACAACTTGACAGCATTTGTTAACATATTAATGACAGCAAAAGGCTTCCTGGCAGACTCAGCTCATCCCTCCGTCCTTGGCTGTGAAAGAAAGAAAGAAGCCTACATGAGGAGGTAAAAGACACAAAGGACCCCATGCCTGCTGTACTGCTTGTCATGGATTGCAGCAAATCTATTTCAATGCATGGAGACTCCGTATGACAGACTGGAACTGCTCGATTCTTGTCATCTGGTGCTGCTATGTCAGAACTGTGATAGTGTGTGAACTCAATCACCCAGTGCTGCTGTCACAGACACCCCACAGTGCACTGTGTCAGTCATCCAGTGCTGCTGTCACAGACACACACTGTCTCAGTCACCCAGTGCTGCTGTCACAGACACACACTGTCTCAG
>NW_006399830.1:2228876-2229086 GCF_000299155.1 Elephantulus edwardii
CCACAGTGCACTGTGTCAGTCATCCAGTGCTGCTGTCACAGACACACACTGTCTCAGTCACCCAGTGCTGCTGTCACAGACACACACTGTCTCAGTCACCCAGTGCTGCTGTCACAGACACACACTGTCTCAGTCACCCAGTGCTGCTGTCACACACACCACAGTGCACTGTCTCAGTCACCCAGTGCTGCTGTCACAGACACCACAGTG
>NW_006399830.1:2229186-2309688 GCF_000299155.1 Elephantulus edwardii
CACAGTGTATTTCCCCTCTTCTCTAGTATGGCTGTAACAGAAATACTACAATGAGTTGGCATTATCAGAGATTAATTTTTTCAACTTTAAAAGGCTAAGAAGTCCAAAGGCTTCTTTTTTGTTTGTCAGGTCTACACTCAGTCCCTGTCTCTTTTCAGAGGTCCTCATGTCTCTTGGGTTCTCCTGGACCTGGAAGGTCCCCAGTACAGGAACCTGGGTCCAAAGAACAAGCTCCAGTACTGGCTCTTCTTTCTTGATGATGTGAGATCCCTCCAATCCCTGCTCACTTGCTAAATAAAACTCTGTGAAATCTCAGAAGAGATACAGTCAATATTAAGAAGGGTGAGGGGGACAGGAAATACACAGTAATGTACGTTTTTGTGTACACATACATACTCTAACATGCATGATCAACACAAGGCCACTAAAGAAAGAAGACGTGGGGAGAGGTGTACAAGCAGGAAGAGTGGGCTACAATGTGGGTATTATCATTGACAACATAAAACAAAATATGGGTGAGCGCTTGAATGGATAACCAATTTCTGCCATAAACCTTTACTTAACCCATGATTATAAAAACAGGCTCAAGATACAATGGAATCCTGTATAGAGGTGAGGATGTGGAGTGATGACATCAAGTCACAAAGTGCACGTTTATCACATAATCCTGAGAATGGAGACCTAGCTGAGTGATACTTATTTTTCACAATTCAACCCACAATGCCTCCTTCCTGCCTTTTCTTGGAGAAGAAGTGGACCCACAGCTGAATCCCTCAGCCCCAGTCATAGAAGATGGAAAGGGAGTGAGAGGTTTTACCGAGAGCATCAGGGACCTTGGCTGCCCCTGGGAGTGACCTAGCTGCCTTGAAGCCATTCGTCTCATCTCATTGTTAATACGTGGTTTAGGTTTTTACAGAGCACGTTTGTTTCCACTCAGCAGTTTACACACATGCTGTTTCATGACTGTAGGTGCCATCCCCCACCTTTAACAGCACTTTCCCCACTCCCTCCCTGGGTTGCCCTTTTCCATTCATTCTTCTTGCCTTCTGAGCTTTGTTTTGGGCAAATGCTGCCCTTGTGGTATCCTGATGTTGGCTGCTCTGAGGAGCATGTTCTACCGGGGTGTTTTGTCCCCTTTATGAGTGGGGATTTGGAAGCAGGAGTGGCATCTACTTCCTAAACCACACGCCTCTGGAAACTCTATGAACTTTGATAAATGTCGATAGTTGTAGAGGGGCTTCAGGCCTTCTGTTCATAGGGTTGCTATGAGTCGTGCTCAACTCCAAGGCAATCAACAACAACAACAACAACATGGTTGGGGGTACAGTCTGATTGCAGGGTGACCCCGGGAGTGGATATGTGTGGTGGTAAGAGTTTTTTTGTTCAGAGGCAGGGCATGGGGGTGCTCTGTGAGAGCGAAGTGGCCTGGGGGCCTGCCATGAGCTGGTGGGCCTGACATGGGTGTCAGTGGACCTACATCTCAGCGACCGTGGGCCTTTACTTCAGCGCAGGGGTATCCAGAGGGGCGGGAGCTGGGCAAGCTCTGGTGCAGCAGCAGGTTGGCCAAGCCCCCTTTTGTCTTCATGCTCCATGTTCTATGACAAAGACAGGAATCTGGCTCAGTTGTTGCCAAGAATGAACAAAAGTGGGCCAAACTGAGGCTGGTGCACAAGATCTTGATTCCTCAGGGTACCGTGAAGCTGGAGATTCCCTGCACCCGTGTGGATGGTCCTGCGGTCCTTTGTGAGCCTGGGGAAGGGGGGGGGTGCCCCTACCCCAGGTGTGGTTTCCTCTTAGAGTCAACTCTGTTGGCCTGAAACCTTCAGCCGTGAGCAGGCCAGTGCTGCAGTGCTGGTCAGACTGTAGGTGGACAAGAAGCATGACAGGACCACCTTGGTCAGGAATGCCTGGTTCCTGTGCCCTTGCTGCCTGCCCAGCCCTGATAGAGGCTACAGTGCTTTACCAGCAAGGTCCACCTTCCTCCAGCTCCTGTGCTCTGAGCAGTAGCCAAGCGGGACGTCCTTTCCATCACTTCCTTATCCCCCTGTTGGAGCATTTCAGCCACTTGCTACCTCGATTCCTCCTGTGCTGGTCAGAGGCTGGGGGCAGCACCAGCCTGATGCTTCCTTCCCCCCTGTCTATCCATTCCCACCCCCAAACGAATGAACAATTTGCCTGCACTTGGAGTGAAGGGGCTTCATGTGGAAGGTTCTCCTTTCGCCCACAGCTGGGCTGACCTCTCCCCACTGCAGAGAGGTGATGCATTGGTCCCCAGTTAAGTGAGTCCAGGCCAGAGTCGAGAAGGAACTTGGCCGCCTGTGCCTGCAGGGAGTTACTCCGACCCGCCTACTTTGTCTGATCCCCATGCCTTTGTTCCAGCCTACGCTTCACCTTGGGAGGTGACCATCCACTACCCTGTGACAAGGGCCAGTACAGGGAAAGGTCTGGAGCCCCTGCCTTTTGTGCCCTAAGTAGGGACAAAAAGGTGGGAACTACAGTAAGATGATTTAGAAATGTGAAGCTTTGTAAATACCCATGGTGTTGGAGCCGAACCTAATCTCTGTAGAGACGGCTTTCCTTCCTGTCTCTTTAAGTCCTTGCTGTGCAAGCTGCGTGCTTCTAGAGGAGAGACGAAAGGCTAAGGGTGGTAGTGTCCAGCCTAGGAAGGCTGCTGTGTTACTTGTTCAATTTCAACAAAATTACTTGTAGATAAAAGTTTTTTTTTGTTCAAAATGTCTTCTTTAGCCATCTGACTGACTTTGCCATGTGGATAGGCAGCAGCATGTGCATAGGTATGTTAGCCTATCTACACGGCGATTGGCCAGACTCCTCATTAAATGGAATGCAGCAGCCGGACTGGAGTCTCACAGCCAGCAAAGGAGGAGAAGGCATTCAGTGTTGCCTCATGACCAAAGCTTGTGGTGCCAGCCACTTACAGCAACAGTGGCCAAAGCAGAGGACCTGCCACCTGACATGAGGCAGAGCTACCTCTCAGGGAACCAGAGCTAAGAGCCTTGGCCCAGGCTTACTGGAGGGCTGGGGGTGGGGGTGGGGAAGAGCCATAATTGGCAGGACTGAGGCTCGAGGCCGAAGCACCTGTGAGTGCATTTTGAGGGTTAACCTGGTCATAACCTTTGACTTCCCCAATATGTTTCTGTGTGGTCTGTGAGCTGTCACATAGGATATTGGACCCAGCAAAGCAGTAAGATTGATGCGGGATGAATAGAAAGAGGTGAGGGAGCATGGGAGACACGTCTGACCTCATGGGAACTGGTTTCATGTTGTTGATGGGGACAGTTCTGCTTTGTGATGTTGAAAAGGTCAGCTATGGCTCTCCCCACGTGGCCCTTGCTGCTTTTACAGTTTGGTTGCAGGCTGGAAGGATGTCTAAGGACCACAGTCTTGGGAGTTCCAGGTTCTGTCAGACTGAGAAGTGTGATCATTTTTATGATTTTGAATCAGGACGACCCGTAGACACAAATTTTAATATTATGTTGTATTGTAGGTTTAGATAACAAACTGGGCTCCCTCTAACACTCTTTGTGCAGATGTTCTGTGGCCTTGGTTACAGTTCCACAGTGTCAGCATTCCTGTTATCTCATTCTGTGGGATTTGGTTCCCTCACCGACTTCCTCGCCTCTCCCTGCCTTCTCGTCTTGGGTGGACCGTTCCTTTTGCTGAGAGGTCACGGCTAGGGATTTTTGGAGCCTCAGCCTAGACTCGCAGTTTTCTTGCTTCACACTTGTTCATTTCAAGTATCTGCAGTAATTGGCAGGACTAATGAGGCTGTGCAACACAGGCCTAGAGCTGAGAGTCTGAAGGTCAGAGGCGGCAAGCATGCCTGCGAAGTGGTCCTGGCTGTCATCAACCTGGACTGTGACCTGTGACTCCCCAAATATCATCCTTATTCACTGTCCAGCTCTCAGATGCATGAAAAAGGATGGCAGAAGAATTATTGATACTTTTGAGTTGTGGTGCTGGAGAAGAGTACTGAACGTACTATGGACTGTCATGAGAACACACCGGTTTGTTCTGGGGAGGGTGAAACCAAGTTGCTCCTCGGAGACAAGGATTCTGAAACTGTCTGACACACTTTGGGCATGTTGCCAGGAGGGACCAGTCCTTGGAGAAGAACATCGTGCTGGAAAGGAAGACCCTGGACGAGATGGATTGAGTCAGCAACATGGCCAAAGGGCTGGGTGTTTCAGAGACAGTGAGGTCGGCTCAGGATCAGGAAGAAGCTCAGAGCCGTTGTTCACGGGGTTACTCTGAGTTGTAGTCGACTTGATGACAATGATAACAACTCCTCTAATAAACCCCACAATCATTATTATGGTCTGTGAGTGCTGTGCGGCTGTTGGGTTGGGTTAGGAGACCTAGCAGTCGAGCAGTGAGAGCTCTGGGACGGACGGAGGGTGGTGGAACTGGTGGAAGTGGTGCAGGAGCATGGCAGCATGTATGAACGATTCAGTACTGTTAATGGTTAATGTGGAAGGAGACTGTTCCTCCTTATGGAGCCATGGAGGTCAGAGAGATGCCCCCATGCTGTCCCCACTGTTTTTGCAGGAAGGTTGTCATCTTTGATCTTCTTCAATCAGTGCTTCAAGTCCTCTTCTCCTTTCAGCAAGTGAGGTTGTGTCATCTGCACATCACAGCTTGCTAATGAGCCTTCCTTCAGTTCTGATGCCGCGGCGCTCTTCCTGTAGCCCGGTCTCCGGCTTCTCCGATTGTCTGTTTGGTTTCTTTATTGTTGCTTCTATAGCACAGGAAAATGGGACCCTGGTCCTTTCACATACACAGGGGACAGGAGAGACGTCTCAGGGTAGAATCTGGCCTTTGCTGGTCTTGGAGGGGGCTTGTGCCACAGCCAAAATGCAAAAGGAAACAAAGCACCCCTACTATGCACCCACAAGTGTTAGAGGCCTACGCTCCCTAGAGCTTCCAAGGCTGGATTTGAGAATGTGGTGTGCGAGGCCGTTTTTCTGAGCTCCCTCCAGGTGAACTCAAACTCACAACCTTCCCATTAACTACCAAGTGTGCTTGCCCTTTGCATGACTAAGGGGCTCCAGTGTCCCACATTTAAAAACAAAACCAGAACGCTCCTGTGGTGTCAGCTCTGACTCACAGGACCTTGTAGGCCTGTCCTGAAGGCCTGCCGATCTTTATGGAAGCAGAATGCAGTTTTTCTCCTGTGGAGCAGCTGGGAGTTCGAACTGCCAACCTTTCAGTTAGCGGCTGAGTGCTCAGCCACTGTGCCACCAGGGAGGGACCCTGACCTTCTGCACAGGGACGTCTTGCTCTGTGTGACGACATGCACTGGACCCTCAGCTGCACGAAGATTGGTGTTCAGAGCTCCAGCTGACTCCTGTCTGAATAACTCCTAGTGGTGCTAGATAAGCATTTGTGAAGAGACTAAATAGATTGGGATCTGGCCTCACAGGGCCTCCAGAGAAGGGTCCTGGAGTTTCTTTGTACATCTGGGCACTGTGGGGACAAGGAATCAAAGGCCAGTGGTGATCCTGCCCTCCCCGCTTCTTTCCCTGAAGCCAGGCCTCTGTTGTGTGGACTTGGCCTCCTTACTGCCCCACCTGGGCTCTCTCACTGTCTTGCTACCTCGGGTCATCTGGCTGTGCATTCAAAATAAACTCTCAAGGTTATTCCCAGTGAGGTGAGCTTATCTCACAGGTTTTCGGTGGCTGACTGACTTTGCCAACTGATTGCCAGGCTTTTCTTCCACTGCACTTTTGGGAAGACTTGAACCTCTTACCTATCATTGGCAGCAAGAGCGTTAACAGTTTGCATTACCCAAGAATGTCTCTGATACTGAACAACAATGAAAACAATCTTTTTGTTGCCTTCTAGTGATTAAAGCTCAAGACATCCCCATCTGTGCTAGAGAACAGCTGTGCTGCAGGAGTTTCCAATTGCTGATTTTTCTGAAACAAATTGCTATGACTTTCTTCCAAGATGCTTTGGGTAGAACAGAACGGTTAACCTTCTAGTTAGCTGCCGAGTGCATTAATGGTGTGCACCATCCAAAGATACCCAAACTGGCCAGTAACTTTGAAACATAACCAGTTACCTTTAAATCCCTCATAGATGGAGAGCTACCACTTACTAATAGTGGATGTCCTTTCCTGGACCCCAGCCCTGCACCTCAGGCCCCATAATCCCAGTGACCTCATTGGGCAAAGCTAAGAGTAGTAGAAACAACCCAGGTCACCTGCTTCCCAGCCCAGAGTCTCCTCCACCCTTTATCATCTGTGCTTGATGCCAAGATGCAGACCCCATGACAGATGCCCACGTATTACCACCAACTCCGAGAGTCTAGACACACAGTGCGTTCACACAGACAGAAGGTGTGAACATCGCCGACACATGGAACTCCCAGAGTGCCAGGAGGTGCCCAGATCTCCCCGGCCACATTCAGCTTGCACATATGGTGTTGAAGGTGTCACAATTCCAGACACATAGCATATGTCCTTGGAGCAGACAAGGTGCTAAATGACTCCTGAATGCCGGCTTTGCGCCTCCTGCCCACACTTTCTGGCACTGTATAAATAGCTTTTGCGTTGGTCATTTGGTGGGGTGGCCTCTCTGCCTGGTGTGAGATACTGGCTTTATTTCTAGAGCATCAAGCATTCTTCAAAATAGCCCAACTCCATAAAGGGAAATTAGGAAACATGATTTGTTTTACGCAACAGACCCTTGGGGACTTGGAGCTCTCCGACCTCATTGTCTTGGGAGAAGGCAGACTTGAACCCCTGATGAACATTTGTGACATCTTGAAAGAAGTGGCATCTTTGTTCTGATTCCTCCTGGGTCGACTTTAGGAAAGTCTGAATCTCCACTGTCATCTATGCCTGGTGCCAAGATGCACCAGGAGTTGAGATGTTTGCCTTTTGTGAGTTTATGGTTAAATGCTCAGCAGTTCAATGGAAGGTCAGCAATTCAAATCTACCCAAAGAATCTATGGGCAAAAAGATCTAGCCATCTGTTTCCTTAAAGTTTTAAAAAAAACACAAACAAACAAACAAACAATAAAAACCCCAGGTCCACTGCTGCGTGGGTTCTGAGTCCTAGAGGCCTTGTAGGACAGCCTCGAGCTGCCTCAAAGGTCCAGAGGCTGGGTCAGGAGGGGAGTAGGCTCTTGCTTCTCTCAGGAAGCAGCTGATGGATTCAAACCACTGACTTTCTGGTTGGCAGCCAGATTCTATAACCACCGTGCCACCAGGGCTCCTCTGTAGAAATTACAGCTGAGAACACTTTTGGGCTATTAGTTCCATGCTGTTGTGTGGGGTTAGCGTGAGTTGGAATTTATCTGATGGCATCAAATAACCACAACAAGGTGACATCGCTTTGTCTTCTCTGAATTTGGGGTACACCATCTTTGGGTCCAGAACAGATTCAGATGCCAAAATGGGTTAGAGAATGAGTCTGTACACGGCAGTGGAGTGGCGGGCAGGTGGCAGGGACAGAGGTGCAAGGTGCCTGGGTACTGAGCAGATATTCACAAACACTACTAAATTCTTAGCTCCTCTGCTCCCCTCGCTCCGCCTTCTGCTCCAGGCTCCTGTTTTCCTCCCCCAGGACTAAGTCACCCAGGGCCGTGGCTGGGTGCAGACGGTCTTGTTATGAGCATCAGGACAAGGTGGCCTTCTGGGCTGGCATGGCTCCGAGTGGGCCCAGTTTGGAAGCAGACAGAGACTTCTATAGGGAGAAGGCTCCTTTCCTCCCTGTAGGCAGACACCACTTCATGCTTGAGCACAGGGCTTAATGAGGGGAGGCCAAACCGACTCTCAGCTCCTGCTGGGCCTGGGGGCGGATCCCCCTGTGCAGGGTACAAGCTGCATAACAGTCCACAGGTCCTGGTCGCATGTCCCCTCCGTGACTACTGGGCTCGCTTCTTAGATTCCTAGTTGGTACAAACAATTAACTCTCAATTAGAGGAGCTCTGGTGGCACAGGAGGTTAAGTGTTGGACAAATAATAAACATTTTCTCCACAGGAGAAAGATGGGTTGGTCTGCTGCCCTTCATCTCACAGCCTTGGAGACTCTCCAGTGCCCAAGCATTGCCGGGCATCAGAGTGGGCTCCGTCCTTGTCTCCAAGGCTTTAGACACCATTACCGAAGCAGACTGCCACCTCTTTCTTCTATAGTGTAGCTGGTGGGTTCAACCACCAGTCTTTAGGCTAACAACCAAGTGCTTAACCACTGTCCCACTAGGAGTCCTTCCTTGGTGTCTGTTGTTGGTTCCACTGAGGTGGCTCTGGCACATGGCCACCCAGTGTGCCACAGAACAGAGCCCTGCCCTGCGCTGCACCACCATCGCAACCACTGCTGGGTTTAGTTCATGATTAGTCATTGCGTCCATTCACCTCACTCAGCGTCTTCCTCTTTCACTAATGCCCTGTTTTCCCAAGCATCAAGAGCCCGCTGGGGAACTTTTGGTTAGAGATCCTTGATTCAGGTGGAGATTAAGGTACCTCCTAGCTTGCTGGGTGTTGCTACCAGTCCAGACACAGCTACCAAGCAAGAGGCTGATGGTTCAAACTCATGCAGACGTGTGTGGGAGAAGGGTCCAGCAATCTAGTTCTGTGAAGACGGCTCCCAGTAACACCCTGAGGAGCACACTTTTACCTGGAACACGTGGGTCGACATGAATTTGAATCAACGTGATGGCCAACAGTTTGGGTTTTTGTTTGTTTTGTTTTTATGACACCTGATGAATTCAGTTTCTCTTCCACTAAAACGCTCCACAGTGTCGCCTCAATCCTGTGAGACAAAGGAGTAAATGGCGAGGAGAGCCGAGGGCCTCTGAAAGTGGATGGAGCATCAAGACCTCCATGGACAGCTGCCTCCTTTGTCATGAGACCCGAAGAATGAGAGAGTGCCTGGAGACCAAACATCTCCGCCTGGGAAGTCAGAACTCTCCTGGGTTCTTGCTCACCGTAACTCATCCATTACCCAGCTGAAAGTGGAGCCGTGGGGAATGAGTTGAGTTGCAAGTTTAATGGCTACTGAGGGCCAGTCTAGGAGGTTCCACCAGTTTCTATCAGACCTATAACTTTGGCATTTTAAAATTTTATATTTTGGGTTTTAAAAAATTTTTATACTGGTTTACATACAAAGTTCATAAACATTGTTTTCCACACTGAATCTTTCCCCTTTCCTTTACTCATCTCCCCCCCCCATAAATTTTTATTTTTGTCCCACATTTTTTCTCTTACTCTGCCAAGGACCTTCTTCTGTGATCCCTTCTAGAACAATCAGCAGTGGAAGCCAGGCATCATATTCTGGTCTCAGGACAGGGTTAGAGGCAGGACTGTTTAAATTCATGTTGTTCATTAGACCTCTGGACTAATTATTTCTATCTGTCTTGATTTTCTTTGAGCTTGTCTTTTCCAGACAGTGAGAAACCAAACACTGCACCTTAAATGGCCACTTGTAAGCTTTTAAGACCCCAATCGATACTCATCAAAGTACATGTAGTCCGCTCATTGCTTTTATGGACTATGCTATGCCAAGTGTCTGTTTTATCTGGAGGCAACGAATTTCCTTAGGGTATTTGGTTCTAAGTAAGAGCATTAATGAACATTTTGATCAAAGATTCTATAGAAGAAGCCTGACCAAAGGGGAGGGAAATGAGGAACAGAATTCTAAATTCTCATGGAATCCAGACTTTTGGATCCATTGAGGCTGGGTAAAACCTCTGCTATTGACCTAAAAACTAGTTAAACCTTAAACTCGAACTATCCCCTCAAGACTCTAAACCAAATTTTAACTTAATTAGAAAATGTCTGCTTTGAGCATTGTGCCCTTTTAAAGAACTATCTATATGGATCAAGAAGTCCTAGTTGCACAGTGGGTTAAACATTTGCCTATTAAACAAAAGGTTGGCAATTTGAATGCAGAAGCTGCCATGTGGGGAAAAGATGGAGCGGTGTACTTCCTTAAGAATTTACAGCCTTGGAAACCCCACAGGGCAGTGCTATGCTTTGGTATAAGGCTCACTGCAAGTCAAAATCACAGTAGCTTTGGTTTGAGATCAAACTGACAATAGCAACTCAAAAGGTCAAATAAGAAGCTGAGGAGGAGAAACAACCTAGAAACAGAAAGAAGAACGGTTACATATCATGAAGAATGTAATGTACAGCATTACATTGCATGTGTAGAAATTGTTCTGGTGGCCCAGTCCACTGTAACCCACAGGCTGTGCCTCTCTGCTGGTTTAAATATACCAGGGCCTCTGCTGGAGTTGTTAGGTGCCATCAAGTCAAGTACAACTCATAACGACCCTATGAACAACAGATCTGAATCCTGTCCTATCCTGTGCCAGCCTCACCATCTCTGATACACTTGAGCCCACTGTGCAGTCACCATGTCAATCCATCCTGTTGGAGGTCTTTCTCTCTTTTGCTGACCCTCCACCTTTCTAAGCATGATGTCCTTTCCCAAGGAATAGCCTTTCCTGGAAACATGTCCAAAGCATGCGAGATGAAGCTTCACTCTCTTTGCCTCCAAGGAGCTCTCTGGCTGTTCCTTTTTCAAGGCATATCTGTTCACTCTTTTGGAAGTCCATAGGTAATTCAGTACAACTTACAAACTTAAAAACCTGTAGGACAGTCAGCTATGAGTTGGTCCCTACTCAATGACAGTAAGATTTTTGTGGAGATTTTCAACAACAATAAAAAATTTCTACTCTGACACACCTAAGGTTGCCATGGGCTGGAATTCACTCAGCAGCACTGGCCACTGGTTATTTCTGAGCCAGAAAAGGAGGTCATGTCCAGAGAGGCAGTAATCCTTCAGGGACATGGCTCTGGCTTGTGGCTGAGGCTGCTCAATGTTTCTGGTCTCTGGGGGCAGCTGGCTCTGGGTTGGGTCCAGAGCTCTGATCAAGATACCAAGTAGGTACAAGTGGGAAGGGGACGTGACTCTGACTCACACAGGGGCAACATCGGGGGCTGCCAGGCTGCTGAGGCCAGCAGGTCCCTGAAAACAGCTTTCTGTCTTCAGTCCCACTCACCTTGCTCCCAAGCTTTGAGTTGCTGCAGCTTCTTCAGAGGTTGGGGAGCTCAGGGTTAAGTGGAGTGAGCTTGACCTAAGGGAGCAGGGGGTCTGACAGCATGCACGGAATTGTGTCCCCCAAACGTATGCCAGCTTGGCTGGATCATGGTTCTCTGCAGTTTGGCAGGAATGGAATGATGTGATCTGAACCCCCAGGATGTGATCTGATATGATCATCCAGTTAGCTCTAAGGGAACCGGGGATGCAACAGCCTTCCTCAGGTCACAGCCACATTCCTGGGTCAAGTTGGAACCTGCTCACAGCTGAGCCTCCATCGGGTTTCTAAGGATCTAAACCATATGGAGGAGGTTGTCCATCTTTCTCTCTTGGAGCCACTGGTGGACTTGAACCATCAAAGAGACACAACCTTTGGGTTAGCAATACAATACCCTATGGCCTACTCCAACAGAACTCTCTTTTATAGACTAAAAAGGACATTAGATGGATAAAAGGAGAGGGAAGCAAGAAGAGGAGGAGGAACCTCAGTAACACCAAGAAAGAGGATTCAGGAGCAGAGAGTCCCTGTGCTGAGAACATCCTAGACTCAGAAGAAGATTAACGCTGAGCCACATCTATCTCTGAGGAATGCTGGACCCACTAATGCTGAAAGGAGACAAGGACTTTCTCCCATAGCTTAAATAGAGAGAGAGAGAGAGAGAGAGAGAGAGAGAGAGAGAGAGAGAGAGAGAGAGAGAGATATTGATTTTCCTATAGCCAGCATCCTGAGTTCAGACTTCTGTTTGGTAAAGCCATCATTTATACACTTTAGTTATAGCAGCACTAGATAACCAAGATATTTTCCTGACTACTTGAATTCCCCCTGCCTTAACACATTTCTTTTGTAATTGGCATTGCACGTCAGGAGAGTCTTCTATGTTTTTTAAAAGGCACACAATGCAGAGGTGCACTGTGAAAATAATTTCAAGCACACAGAACCTAGAATAACAGCCTTAAGTTCCCTCTTCATTTACACTTCCCCATTTCTCTTCCACAGCAGCAACCACTGCTAAAAATCTAGTCTTTTCTTTATGCTCTTTTGTCTATGAATCTGTACACACACACATACACCGCCCCCAACCTGTGCAGGTATGTGCATACAATATGCCCATGTAAATGATGCATATAACACATAACGTGTGCAGAGGAGACTAATGCAGATTTGCACAAACTGTATAAAACACATTATTTACATAAACACCTTGCATATGTGCTCACATATATGCATTCAAGTATAATGTTCTATGGAAGTTCAGTTATGCTCTTTGCATTGTGTTATAACTTCATTTTTTCACAGAACTTTTATGTATTGGAAGAATCCCAGTGGCACTGTGGTTTAGGCATTCAGCTGCTAACCATAAGGTCAGAGGTTCAAACCTACCAGTTGTTCCATCGGAGACAGCTGAGGCAGCCTGTTTCCATAAAGATCACAGCTTTGCAAACTCTCTGTAGTAGTTCTTCTCAGTCCTAGAGAGTCACTCTGAGGAGGACTTGACTTGCTGGCTCTGGGTTTAGTTTGGGTTCTTATGTATTCCTTTCCTAGGGCTGCTGTAACAAATGGGTGACTTAAAGCAACAGCATTTTCTATTCTCTCACTTCTGGAGGCCAGAAGTCGAAATCAAGGCAGCAGCAGAGCTGCACTCTCTCCTCAGACTCTAGGGAGGACTCTTTCTTGATCCTCTGGGCTCTGGTAGCCCCAGGCGTTCTCTGCCTGATATGTGCAGCACAGCTCCAAACACAACCCCCTTCTTCACACACGTTTTTCCACTCTGTTTCTCTCCTCATTTATAAAGACACTGCTCAGCTGGGATAAGGACCCATCTCATTCTTGTCTGGCCTTCTGTTAGCTGTTGACAGCTTTAAAGGCCCTACTTCCCAACAAGGTGGCTCTCGCAGGTACCAGGGGCGAAGACTGAAAAATATCACGCTGGGGAATGTGATTCAGCCGAGTGGCTCACAGAGCTGTGGAGCTCACTTGGTTCACAGCTACATAGTTTGTCTGTGCTTCGACTACATCATGATTTATTCACCCAAGCCCATTTCATTAGGAACTCAAATAGTTTTCAGGTGAGTTTTTTTGGTTTGTTTTGCCACTGTTCTGAGCAGACATCTTTCTACATCCTTCTGCATGTGTATATAGAGGGGTCCCCATGTATGTATGTACAAGTGTTTCTACAAAACTGGCAGAATTATAGACTGCCAGTTTTGAAAGTATGCTTTCTACCATGGGATGGCTGAACCACAAACCTTTTGGTTAACTGTCCAACTCTTAATGTACTACACTAGCAAGGGCTCCTTTCACGGGTCTGTATTTTTTCATTTTTGTAGCAATCTAAATTGTTATTGTTAGATGCCACTGAGACCGTTTCAGCTCACAGAAACACCTATAACAAAACAGAACTGTCCCACAGGACTTTCCAGGCAGCTCTCTTTCTAGGAGCAGGTCTTTCTCCCACGGAGAGGCTGAGAGAGTCAAACCACCAAGTTCACAGTTAGCAGCGGAGACTTTAACTCTTGTGCTACAGGGCTCCATGTTCTTGCTGGTAGGTACTGTCAGTGCCGATCCCGTGGAATAAGAATAAAACCTTGTCCGATCCTGTGACACCCTCATAACCACTGCTATGTGTGAGCTCAGTGCGGCAGTCACCATGGCAACCCCTCTTGGTGGAGATCTTCCTCCTTTTCCCCCTTCCCTGCTACTTTGCCTTGGTGGTGCAGGTGGTTACGTGTTGGGCCTCTAACTGAAGGGTTGGCTGTGGGAAGCCACCAGTCATTGTGAAGGGTAAAGGGGAGGCTGGCCCCTGTTGTTAAGACGTACTGCCTGATGGTTTGATGGAGAGAATCAGCTTGACAGCCATGGGGGTTGTTTGTTGCTGGCTTGTTATTTTACCTGAACAAGCTTTGTGTTCTTTTCCAGGGACCTGTCTTTCCTGATGGCAGGCTCAAAGCACGTGAGAAGAGGTCTCACCATCCTCCTTCACAGTAAGGAGTGTTCCGGTTCTATTTCCTCCAAAACAGATCTGTTTGTTCTTCCGGAAGCCCATGGAGTATTCAGTATTCTTGGTGAATACCGCAATTCAAAGGCATCAGTTTTTCTCCAATTTTCCTTATCTATTGTCAAGTTTTTCTAAGCATATATGACAAATGAAAATATCAAGGTTTGGGTCAGGTTCACCTGAGACCTCAAGGTGACATCTTTGCTTTTTAACACTTTAAAGAATTATTTCACAGCAGATATGCCCAACAAAATATGTCATTTGATCTCCTAACTGCTACTTCCATGACTTTAAAATCAGAAAATGTGTGTATCAAGGTTGTTTCCTTTTATGATACCTATTCAGTTTGTTTGCTAAGAAAATAATTTGAGAAGCTGTACTATTTGAAGAAGAATGTGGCATCAGAACTGGAGGAAGACTCATCATCAACTGACTTCTGCCAGGTGACACAACTCTCCTTGTGGAAAGTTCAGACTTGAAACACCTGCTGAAGGTCAAGGACTATAACCTTCAGTACGGATTACCCTCACATCAACAAAACAAAATCTTCACCGCTGGACCAAAAGAAAACATCATGGTAGACGGAGAAGGATTAAAGCTGTCAATTATTTCATTTCAGTTGGATCCACAATCAATGAACATAGAAGCAGTGATCAAGAAATCAAAAGGAATATAGAATTGGGTAAATCTGCTGTCAAAGACCTCTTTAAAAGTGCAAACAGCAAGTGTATCAGTTTAAAGATTAAGTGTTTTTACTTCACCCAGGGTGTTTTTAATTCCTTCACGTGCATGTGAAAGCTGAACAATGAGAAAGAAACATTGAGGGAGAATTGATGCCTGTAAATTGCAGTATCGGACTGAAAGAGAACAAACGAATTTGAGTTAGAAGTGTAGCCAGAGTGCTCCTTAGAAAGATGAGTGGTGAACTTCTTCTCCGGCCCTTTGGACATGTTGTCAGGAGGGGTCAGTCCTCGGAAGAGCCATCGTGCTTGGAAGGGTGGAGAATCACGGAAGGAGAGGAAGACCCTCATTGAGGTGGGTTGACACGGTGGCTGTGGCAGGGGCTCATGCACAGCTGAGCGATTGGGGAAGGCTTTGGTATGTTGTACACAGGGTCCCTGTGAGTCAGGGGCGACTTGAAGGGATCTGATAACAAACATTTCCTGAGGTATTGATTGTGCAGCTAAGCAAAATGTTTGACAGTTTCACTATTTTCTCAGCTCATCATCATGCATTGGTCAAGTTGTGAAGATTGTTGTTTTTACTTTCTTTCTGTTGTGGTATAATCCATAATGACGTCTACGGTCTCTGAGCTTCATCAGTAAGTACTTCAAGTTCTCTTCCCGTTCAGCAAGCAATGATGTGCCTATCTGCGTATTTCCGGTTGATGGGGAGTCTTCCTCAGACCTGGTGCCAAGTTCTTCATGACATAGTCCAGTTTCTCAGATTGTTTGTTCTCCCCAAAGCCTGTACTAATGACTCTTCCTTCAAGTGTATCCAAGAATTCCTATTACTCTACACACATAATGTTATATACCCTCAATTTCTACTCCTTACCTCCTGACTCAGATTATAGCAATGATAGCAACTATACTTTCCTACTAAATACTTAGAGAACACTTGATAGCCTAGTGTTAAGGAGTTGCACTGCTAACCCAAAGGCAGGCAGTTTGAGTCCACCAGCTGCCCCAAGGTATAAAGATGGGCAGTCTCTGCTCATGCAATTTACAGCCTCTGAAAACCTGCTGGAGGGTCAGCTGTGAGCTAGTTCCACTTGACAGTAAGGAGTTCAAAAGTTTATTTAGCGACTTAAAGAGCGCTGGTGGCATAGTGCCTAACCACAAAGTCAGGAGTTCTAAACTAGTCGCCTCTTGAAAGAGAGATGGGTAGATTCCTCCTGTTTACAGTTACCATCTCAGAAACTTGATGGAAGGCTGCTGAGTAGATTTGACTTCATGGCAGTGGGTTTGCTGTTGTTTTACTTAGACTGAGCATATTTTCATACATGTATGTTCCAATGACATTGCGTCTCTGAGTGTTCAGGCTTGCACCTGCCTGTTAGGGGCTCTGGTGGGCTAGTGGTAAGAAGCAGCTAGAATCCTCCAGCTGCCCTGGACAGAAAGACGGACAATCCTGAGAAATTTACTGCCTCTGAAAACCCACGAAGGGTCAGCCATGAGTCAGTTCCGACTGAGCAGCACAGCACAGCAGAAACAACTTGTGTTGGTTTTGGCTAGATTGCTTTGAGGAGCAAGAAACAGAAAAACTTAATTTAACTGAATTACTTAAGGAATTAATTTTTCTCTATAAAAAGAAACATGATGTAAACAGAAACATTGATGCTGATGTTCATTGCAGCACTTTTCACAATAACCAAAAGGCAGAAATAGTCCTAATGTCCATCTACAGATGAGCAGATAAATAAGATCTCGTAAACACACAGATATAATACTACTCAGCCATAAAGTTAATCTTGATACATGTCACAACATGGACAAACCATCAAAACAAGCTGAGTGAAATGAGTTAGTCACAAAAAAGATAAATACTGTATGATCTCACTTATGTGAAGCAAGGAAATACATAGAAACCGAAGGGGCTCTGGTGGCTAGTGGTAAGGAGTTGCGCCGCCAACCCAAAGGAATGCAGTTTGAATCCACCAGCTGCTCATGGGAGAAAGGCGGGCAATCTCCGCCTGTGTGATTTACTGCCTCTGAAAACCCACAGGAGGGTGAGCAAAGTGTCCTCTCTCGCTCAACGGCACGTCACAAGAAAGATTGTTAGCGGTTACCAGGAGGAAAGGGAGTGGGAAAGGGGGGATTTGTTTATTCCCCGTAAGTTTCTGTTAATTTGGGGGGAGTGATTTGGAAAAGGACAGCAAGAATAGGAGCACATCTTGAAGATGTGCCCTGATTTATACGTATAGAAATGTTGACATGGTGTATGTTTTCACCACAATTATGAGAAAAAAAAGATGGACACTATCTCCAATGTTGGTATTTTAGGCTGGGTTCTCTGGAGAAGCAAAGCTGGTGAAGCTTATGTAGGTGCAGGATGTTGCAGGATGTTGCTGTGTATGTACCACTGAGTGGAAGCCAGCCCTTGGCTGACCCTCCCGCAGGGTTTCAGAGCCAGCCAGTAGACCACACAGCAGGAGAAAGCCCATCTTTCTTCCACCAACCAGCTAAAGGATTCGAACCGCAGGCATTTGGATTGAAATAGGGAATTTTACTTCAAGGCAGTTACTCAAGGAGTTGTAGAGGTCTACAAGTCCCAAGTCCAAAGGTCAGACACCTGGCTAGAAGCGTCTCCTGACTGACACAGCTGCAGGAACTGACAAGCTCAATTGGCAGGCAAAGTGACGGCTGCTGGGAATCAGGTAACGAGCCAGGCGCAGGATCCAGACCAAGGAAAAAGTAAGGGAGTTTTGCTCCAAGGTATATAGACATATATATTTGGCTCTAAGCCAAACGCCCTGTGAAACCCCCTTTCAACTGACTGACTGTTCATAGCAGATCACATCATGGAAGCAATTCCATCGCATCGGGTCACATCGCCGGGGTGATTACGTTCTATTAGTTCACGTCCTGGGAGATGATGACATCATTACACAACTGTCGAAGTACAAGCTGCTGAGGATCAGGGCTCCGTCAAGCTGACACACAGCCACAGCCATCCACGGAGATCACACGTGTCTGTGTGAACATGTTTCAAACGGCAGGCGCACCGAGGACCCCTACAGATGCCCATCCCCTGCCTGCTTCCTCTCTCCTCCTGAAGTCGGATTCTACAGCTGTGGATTATCCCCAGGTCCTCAATGTCCATCTTTCCCCCACCCCCCCACCGCCCCAGTACACTCCGCCTTCATTGTCACCACTGTCCCACTTACACCAGGTGGGAGGGGAAGTGGGGCAGCTTAGTTAAGATGTTACCCCACTTGGGCAGTCATGTTAGGGGGAAATGTGGAAGGAACGAGTCTGCATGGAGAGCTCACTTGCAATATTTCTGAGGCTCCTGTCCTTTGCGGGCCTCTCATTGGTCAAGAAGAGTTGAGACAATGATGATACTCAGGTGCTTCATACAGTGGCTGGAAGCAAACACGTACAGGTGATGTCTCACAGCCTCCAGGGGCACCTCACCCAAGGAGAAGGAGCGGTAACAGAGTTCCACTCTGCTCACATCCCAGCGTCAAGGCACACTTCTCCAAGTTCCCCTCTGTTCCTGGACACAGAGGTGAGCGCAGGTTAGCTCACTGAACTGTGGCTCGTTCATCTCACTCATGGCCTTAATGCTAGGGCAGTTTTATAATCCGTCTACATCATCATCTTTTAGTCTCTGCTTTGGTAACATTAAGCTTCAATATTTTCTGGAGACAAACTAGGGCATATCTGTGGCAAAGGGTGCTCTGAACTCATTCATATGGGGTAAAAGTTGTACAATCAAACATATTTATCTCAGACATGTGACTTTCTCAATTCCAATGGGAAGATCAAGGTTTGGAGTGGAGACAGTGTCCCTTCCCGGATTTCCTAGCCAAATCCTATGTACCAAAACGGCACCATGTAACTAGCTCTGGCCAGTGGACCATGGGGGAAGGAATGTGAATAACTAGGGAGAAGATTAAAGAGCTGGTATAAATGGGTCCTCTCTCTCCCCCACTGCCTTGGTAAACACAGAGGCCACGTGAGAGGGGATGGAACAGCCTGGAGGCCTGAGTCACTGGCTGTAAGTCCACTTCCCAGAGAACTGTACAGTTTACACTGGGCTGGATGGGAGGGGACAGAAGCTTCTCTATTTCTTAGCACAAGCCAGTACTTTTGAACTTGCCTCCAAGTGAGGAGGGGGCTGAGAGGTTGAAAAACAAGGCTGAGAACTCCAGGCCTGCAATAAGGGAGTTTGGTACGGGGTTCATTTCCAAGGTGACATCTTGGGGTGGAGTGGAGTGGAGCAGACTGGGGTCTCCACAACCTCAGTGGGAACAAGGGGTTTTAGGCTAGAGACTTAGCAGAAACCACGAGAGGAGCTATGTGCAGCCCTAAGAAGCCTGGTCTCCCGCACGACTGCTCTGGGTTGAATTGTGTGCCTCCCAAAAGGCAGGTTGAAGGGGCCGTGGGTAGTGTGTTATGGGGTGGGCTGCTGTGGACCCTTGAGCTGGAACCAACCCATAGCTGAGCCTCTGGCAGGTTCTCAGAGGCGATAAATCATACAGGATAAGGTTGCCCACCTTTCTCCTGCAGAGCTGATAAATTTGAACCATGGGCCTTTGCAACTGCAGCGCAGATTCTCACCACTAGGCCACCAGAGCTCCTTAATCAAAAGGTGGTTGTTGTGAATCCCTGAGTCAGAACCTTCCCACAGCTGAACCTCCCGTGGGTTTGCAGAGGCAGCTATAATTGCATGGGAGGAGATTGCCCATCCTTCTCCGGCAGAGCAGCTGGAGGGTTCGAACCACCTGCCTTCAGGATTGCAGTGCAGAGCCTTACCAGTAGGCCACCAGAGCTCCCTAAACAAAGGTCAATGGGCCACACTTACCAGCTGTTCTAGGGAATAAGGATAAATGGTCCTGATGAGTCTTGATCAACTCAGTGGCTGTCAGTCTGATTTTTGGTTAAAAGTACATTGATGTCCTAACCTTTTCACCTATGACTGGGACTTTGACTGAAAATAGGGTCTTTGGAAATGTTATTTGCTACCAGGAAGTCATAAGGCTATGGTGGGCTCTGATCTCAGCTGACTTGAGAGATGGATTTTCTCCGAAGGCACCTCCATCGTTGCTCATGTGACCCCATGCTCACTGATTAAATCACATACTTGATAATTTCCCCCCTGTTGTAGCAAAGCAAGCTCAGCTAAGTGACTGTTTTTGGCGTTTGGCGACTCAGGATTCCGCCCAACACACACACAAACATCGCCAATGGCTCCATTCCAGTTCACAGTAACTCCACAGCGACACGAAGTCTGACCTACATCTGCGGTCTGTCCTGCTCTGCCTCGTGGGCAGCATGAGCCAGGATTGACTTGGGGCTCCTAACGTCACCAAAACCACCTATGCAACAAAACTGTTCTGAGAATTAACAAAGATGTTCTATATTAAAATACAGCAGAAAGGTGGAAGCTATTATTAAGGAAAATTGCCTCGTAAATGTGTGAAAAATAGACAAAGAATAATGAAGACCCAAGAGGAACTGATGCCTTTGAATTATGACATTGGCAGAGACTTCTGATGATACCACAGCCTTCCAAAAGGACAAACAAATCTTTCTTGGAAGAAGTCAACCTGAGCTCTCCTTACAGGCATGAAAGGTGACACTTTATCCCTCGGACTCTGACCAGGTGAGCAGGAAGGGCTAGTCCTTGGAGATGGGTAGCCTGTTTGGTTACGTAGAGGGTCAAGAAGAAGAAGAAAATGATGACCCCAGTAAAATAGATTGACCAGTGGCCGCAGTGACGAGCTGAGACACGACAAGTATGGGGCTCGTGCAGGACTGAGTTGTGTTTGCTTGGTTTGACATGTGGTTGCCATGCACTTTGATAGCACTTAATACAACAACAAATCCTACACAAGTTGTAACCTGTAAAAGATGGAAACCTTCCAGAAAAAGGGGAAAAAGTGCCAAATATCATTTACTAAAAGGAACAAGAGAAAAGTGGTAAAACGGCACCCTGTCACTGGCAGCCAAGATGGAGACCCAGAACTCGAGATCGTGCTCGAGATCAAGTCCCCACTCAGCTCACACAGGCACTGTGGGGTCAGGCCCACCATGTTCACCCACGTGTGGAGACCAAAAGACAAACCTGGAGCCTGGAGCCAGCCTTCTCTGAGCTGTTCCCTGTTTCTTCTGAGGCTGCGGTGACCTTTGTTTGATGAGCACTAACACAGAGAAAATGAGAGGAAAAACGAAGATTATGGTCAAGCCAAGGAGAACAGTAAAGCAGTTTTAAAGAGGCTAATAAACCTGGGTGACTGAAGGGCACAAGGGCGGTGGTCAGACCAGCAGAATGTCCACAACCTCATTTCCAGAAAAATGATCGGGGGGGGGGAGCCCTGGACCCAGGAGGGGACACAGAGTGGACAAGGACAGCCATCTGGGCAGTGAGTCAGAGCCCTGCCTTAGAGGCTGAGAAAGGACAACTGGAGTGGCCCAGTAGTGCTGATAGAGGTGACATGGATCCAGAGTCAGGGCTGGGAAAGGACTCCCCAACTTCAGATTTTAGCAGCCCTGCCACCTCCCCTCTCTGTGGTCTCGGGCAAGCCCTCTGAGCCTCAGTGTCTCTATCTGTAAGATGGGACAGGTAGAGGTAGTAACTCATAAGCAACTCAGAAGACCCCAGGAATTGTAACAATTGCATCTTTTAAACCTATAGACCTGGTTTCGGTGCAGCACCGCATCAGGGCACCTACCATGTAAAACGCAGACAGACACAGTCCCTGTCCTCTGAGCTGATGGGGAAAAGAGGCACCTTTTGGGCACAGGACCGGCCAGTGCTTCAATCTGTCGTGCATGGAGTCTCTCTGAGTCACGACCTTCTCAACAGAACCTAACAGGACACTACTACAGCCTGTGAACCTAGCAGAGAAACCCCTTTTTCCAAAGGGAATCACGTCTCTGGCATAATCAGGGCAGAGCACCCAAGAAGCGAGACATGCATGCATGTACTCAGTCCTCTGTAGTGAGTGCTTGCTTGTTTTCACCATGGCAGAACGCCATGTCCTGGAGTGGGGAGCAGGAAAAACTGCTCAGGACAGATCAGTTCATGAGCACAAACAAGCCTGTATACACCTCGATTCCTCGGTATCCCGTCCTTGTCCAGGTTTATCAATTTGAAAAGAGGCCTTGACTCTGTAGGAAGGTCCTATGCGGTTGGGAAGAAGGTAGCTCCAGCCCCACTTAAAAGCGGTATCTTTGATGGGCGAAGTCACTCACCTCAGATTAGTAAGTAAGGACTTGCAAGGTTGTGCTTACCTGGGTGACAGGTGCGGTGCACCTGTCAGGTACTGTGAACCTGAAAAGGGGCTTGATTCCATCAGCAGGTGCAATGGAGCTGAAAGAGACATGCTGGCCTGGCCATGACTAGAAACAGGACCCCCGACGTGGTGAGAATGACACTGGTCACTGCAGGCTATTAAGTAAGCACAAGCTGGCGCTTCCCTCGCTTACCTGTACACCCGACGCTGGCAGCAGGAGTTGGGGTTAAAAACATACATTTCTAGGGACACAACTGAATCTGTAACTATGCCTGTGTGTTCTTGCATGCACACAGGAGCACACAATATTTCCTTTTTTATGTTGGCTCAAATTAAAAAAACAAAACCTAAAGCCAGGTGTGTCAAGCAGGAGCCTCGCTCCCAGCCCTCGGACTGTCCACTTACCGCGGCTGCAGTGTAGAAACCACCCAAACGCACTGCATTTATTAAGTAATAATTCATCTGTTCCCCATATTTTATTTATCAAAGTCTTGGTAACTGTCAAGCAGAACTTATTATCAGCAGGAACTGACCGGCAGACAAGTGTTACCTCCCAGGCCTTTTCTACCCTGGCAAACCAGAGCGTCCTGATACTTTAATTGGCTCTAGCATCCTCAATGGCAATAAATTCTGAATGCACAGTTTCACTGGGTTTGTGACCCCTTAATTAGAACCCCTGATGAGGGCCCCCCAAATGCCATGTCACTTGCACACTCCTCTCCAGCATGTCTGTGGTCGCTTTACATTATCTGTCATGCAGCAAGTGCCACCAGGGTGGATGGGAATTTCCCAAAATAACCCCAAAATCTCATGGTACAGTACTGCATATTGTTGAAACAATATGGGGGGAAAACCTAGTGGCTGCAACACCATCAAAAACACATGAAAAGAGGTTTTGTTTTTGTTGTTGTTTTTTTTTTACACACAAAAAAATAATTACATTAGACAAACAAATCTTCTTGGAAGAATTGCAGCCAGAGTACCCCTTATAAGCAAAGATTGTGAAACTTTCTGCCACATCTTTTGGACACTTTGTCAGAAGAGCCCAGTCTCTGAAGGACATCGTATCTGTGAAACAGCCATGGGTTCAAGCATCGCAGTGACTGTAAAGATGATGCAGGTGGGCAGAGGTTCGGTCTGTTTTTTACACACAAGTAGAGACAGATTTGATGGCACCCAACAGCAACAAGGATGAAGAAAAAGACCCCTGGTGGCACATTGGATAAAGCTCTAGACTACTGGCCAACAATTATTGGTTTAAACGTGTCTGTTGCCTGGAGGGAGAAAGCTGTAACAAGTGAAGGATTACTGGAAGTCAGAATCACAGGGAAGCAGGAAGAGGTCAGTTACAATGTAGGTACTATAATTAATGTCATAAACCAAAATGCAGTAGAATGGGTGAATGGAAAACCAACTTGCTTTGTACACTTTCACTCAAATTACAACAAAGGAAGCAGAGTGCATCCGTGGAAGCACTAAACGGAGTGTTCCACTCTGTCCTTCAGAGTCACTGTGAGTAAGAACAAACTTGACGGCAGTGGACTTGAACTGGGCACACTGAGAATATGAGTTAGGTCAGGTACACCTGGTCTTCAAAGTGACACCTTTGATTTTCAACATTTTAAATGGGTTTTGGGTTTTTTGGGTTGTTTTTTTGGCAGCAGATTTCCCCATGAAACACATAATTTAACAGCTGTTTCAATGGACATTGATTGTGGTGTTGCTGTTGTTAGGTGCCATCGAGTTGAGTATGACTCATAGCAACCCTATGAAATAGCAGATTTGAGCCCAGTCCTATTCTGCGCCATCCCCATCATCTCTGACAAACTTGACCCACTGCTGCAGTCACTGTGGCAATCTGTCTTGTTGAAGGTCTTCCTCTCTTTCACCGACCCTCCACCTTTCCAAGCATGATGTCCATCTCCGAGGAATAGCCTCTCCTAACATGTGCAAAATATGCAAGACTAAATTGTCATCCTTGCCATCAAAAAGCACTCTGGCTGTACTTTCTCCAAGACGTAGATGTTGTTTGGTGGTCCATGGGGGATATTCAGCACTCTTCCCAATACCCAAATTCAAATTCTTCTTCCGTTGTCCTTATGTGGTTAGATGCACACCAAGGGAATGAAAAGAGCCTGGCATGAATCAGGTGAATCTTAGTCCTCAAACTCACACCATTGCTCCTTAGTAATTTGGAGAGGTCCCTGACTGTAGGCTTTCTCTGTGCAATGTGTCTCCTGATCTCCTGCCTGCTGGTACCAAGGGTATTGACTGTGGATCCAAATAAGATGAAGTTGTTGACAGTTTCAATCTTTTCCCCATTTGTCATGATGTGTACCATTGTAATGGTGAGAATGTTTTCTTGACATCGAGAGGTAGTCCATATTGATTGTGTATCCAATAAAAAGAAAATTCTGATGCCATTGAATTATGGAGTTGGCAAAGCACGTGGAATATACTATTGTTGTCAGAAGAATGAAAAATTCTGTTTTGGAAGAAACGAAAGCATCCAGAAGCTCTTTAGAAATGAGGATAGGGAGACTTTGTATGTCCTGGAGATGGACACTATGCTTGGTAAAGTAGGTGGGCAGCAAAAAGAAGGAAGACATCCACAGAGGTGGACCGACATGGTGGCTGCGCCGTGGGCTCAAACGCACAGAGACAGAGGATGGTACATGACTGGGCATTGTTCTGTTTCCTTGTCCATGGGGGCCACAGAGCTGGAACCACTTGATGGCACATAACAACATTATAAACATATGAACAACTTGGTTTGTGTCTATCCATTCACATTATTATCCTTTATGAAGTTTAAATTGTCCATCTTTAACCAGAGGAAACTTAATTAAATTTGATCTTAAGTCCCTTTGACCCAACAGTGGTCTTTGATGGCTTTCTTGCTTCTGGTATGACAAGGGTATAGTGTTCAGTTTGGATTAGAATTTAACCATAAAAAGGAGTCTATAAAGAAACCCATCTAGCTGGAGTCTCTGGAAGCATCAGCGGGGCTGGTACTCCAGGGCCCACATCCCCACTGGAATGAAAGCAGGTGTTGGGAGTGAGGATGAGATGTGCTTGCCTGCAGGACAAGGTAGAACTGCCTTAGAGGGTTCCTAAGCCTGCAAATCTTTGTGGAAGGAGACTGACAGCTGTCTCCTGTGACATAACGAGGGTTTTCCAACTGCTGACCTTTAAGTTGTCAGCCAAGCCCTTAACCGCTGCTCCCCTAGAACTCATTATGGGGTGAATGCAACCCAATCAATCCATCATTGAGTTGATTCCAATGCATAGACACCACAGAGGACAGAGTGGAATTGCTCTGTAGGGCTTTCAAGGCTGGAAGTCTTAATGGAAGCAGACTGCTTCAGTGTTTTCCTGAAGAGCAGCTGATGGGCTCGAAACAGTGATCTTTCTGTGAGCAGTTGAACGCTTGACGACTGAGCCCACAGAGATCCTTAGAAGCAAAGAAAAACCAAACCCACTGCCATTAAATTGATTGTGGTGCCCCCTTATAGGACAGAGCAGCACGCTTCCCTGGGAGCAGTGGATGGATTTGAACAGCCAGCCTTTCGGTCAGTAATAGAGTGCTTAAGCCACTGTGCTACCACGGCTCATTCCTTATGGTCATATTTAGCTCTTAGGTACTGTTAGGTTGGTTCCAACTCACGCCACCTCCAGGTCTGGACCCTCCTCACAGCGGCTGCAGTGTTGGAGCCTACAGTGCACCCATTCCATCTATCTCATTGAGGGTCTTCCTCTTTCCCACGGACCTTCCACTTCTTCAAGTATGATATCCTTCCTCAGGGGCTGGTCCCTTCTAATAGCCTGTTGAAAGTACATACTATACTAAAACAAAAATGAGTTCTGGTGAGTGTGATTTAGCATTATAGAGCTGCTCTGCTGACATACACGAGGGTTCCAGGAATCGGAGTCACCAGAAAACAAGTAGCAGCAGTCACAAAGTCAGCAGGGGAAGGGTGGTGGAGGGCTGGACTCTTGACCACAGATGGCACCACCCTCAGGGCTACCCAGTCACGCCATCCTGAACCCCACAAACAATGACTCCCCACTTCTTGGCAGTTGCAGTGAAAACAAAGCCTCTGTTGTGAAGTTGGAAAGGTTTTTGCTGAAGAATTAAGTGAGTGTTTCTATTACCTAACACTCGCTCCTGGGAGAAGCATCTGGTTACCCTAATCCTCTCTATCTAGACTTGAATTGGAAATGTAGGTGCTTTTCCTTTTAAGAGGTTCTCAGAGTGAATGAACTTGAGATTTCATTAAGATAGCTATTGTATGGGGAAACTGGGAGGTCTGGCTGAACGGGCTTTGGGTTTTCAGGGTTTTATTTCTTTTTCAGTATGGTCGGAGAGGAAAGTTTACAGAGCACGTTCACTTCCGTCTCCGATCTGCATGCATCTTGTTTCATGACATTGGTTGTGATGCCCTCAGTGTGTAGCGCTCAGCTCCCTCATCTTTCTTGTCCTTCCTGCCTCTGAGCTTTGCCCTGGGCCAGACGCTGCCATTGTGATGTCACATGGTGATGGTTCAGGGGTACCTTCTTCTCAGGTGATCTCTTTCACTTTGTGGTCATGTCTGTTATTTGGCTGTAAGGTGATCCTTGGGGATGGGCTCAATTCCAGGCTTGTCAGGTGTCTAAGGACCGCCACGTAGTCCACCAGTCTCTATCAGACCACTAAAGCTCGTCCATTTTTTATTTTGACTTCTGCTTTACATTTTTCTCTCACTATATTTGTGAACTTAAGATTATGATCTTAACCAGAACCATCAGGTGGGCACTATCTAGTTTTACCTGCTAGTTACTTGGCCCTGTTTGTGTTGGGCATGAGGTTAAGCCTCCAACTTGCATTGTCCCTAATTCTTTATTCTTTTGAAAAAATTGTATTAGAGTGTGTGTGTGTGTGTGTGTGTGTACACCATCAAATCAGATCTGACTGGTACAGGAGGAGATTGCCCCTCCTTCTCCAGCAGAGCATCTGGTGGATTTGAACTGTGTACCTCTGGGATTGTAGAACAGCTTCTTGCCACTAGGCTACCAGAGCTCCCTGCTTTACCTCTTATCCTTATAACTCTTGAGGCTATAACACGAACTTAGGTGTTGGAAGCACCCAGAATTGGGTTTAATTCCCACTGACCCTTCATTTCTTTGTGCACTTCTGTAGGTAGTCTCCTCCTCTCTACATTTTGGTTCACTGATCTAGAAGCAGAATGAGTGAATCGTACAGATAAATCAATCATACATAGTGCTTCTGCTGCTGTTGTTAGATGCCGTTGTGTTGAGCATAACTTACAGTGACCCTGTGAACAAGAGATCTGAACCTTGTCCTGTTCTCATCATCTTGTCGTCATCATCTCTGACACACTTGAGCCATTGCTGCAGTCACCGTCAATCTTTCACTGACCCTTTGCCTTTCCAAGCGTGATGTCCTTTTCCAAGGAATAGCCTCTCCTAGCAACATGCCCAAAGCACGTGAGATGAAGCTTCACCATCCTTCCTCCAAGGAGCATTTTGGCTGTACTTTTTCCAATCTGTTTTTTATTTTGGCAGTCCATGGGCTTTTCAGTACTTTCCTCCAATACCTTAAAGGCTTCAATTTTTCTTCTGCCATCTTTATTCGCTGTCTAGATCTCAGAGGCATACCAAGTGATTGAAATGACCGTGGCCTGAATAAGCACATGTTAGTCTTCAAACTAACATCATTGTTCCTCAGAATTTTGGAGAGGACTTTGAAAGAGGACTTTCCCAATGCAGTACATCTCTTCATCCTTTGACTGCTGGCACCAGGGGTGCTGATTGTGATTTTTTAAGAGGTCAGGTCACCAGGGATATCATTGCTAATGTCAGATAGATGCTGATTGAAAACACAGAATTCCAGAAGAATATCTATTTGTGTTTTATTGACAGTGCAAAGGCATTTAACTGTGTGGCTTTTAACAAACTATGGCTAACACTGAGAAGAATGGAGATCCCAGAACACTTAATTATGCTTATATGAAACATATATATAGACAAGAAACTGTTTTCCAAACAGAGCAAGGGATCATGGTATAGCTTAAAATTAGAAAAGCTGTATGTGAGGGTTGTATCCGTTCTCCGTACCTATTCAATCTGTATGCTGAGAAATCATTTGAGAAGCTTGACTCTATGAAGAAGAATGTGAGATCTGGATTGGAGGAAGATTCATCAACAACCTATGTTATGCAGATGATACAATCTTTCTTGCTGGAAGTGGGGAGCACTTGAAAGGCTTCTGCAGAAGATTGAAGACTACAGCTTTCAATACAACAAAAGTCCTTATCACTGGATTGATAAGCAGCATCATGACTGAGAAAAGATGAAATTGTCAGTGGTTTTATCTTATTTGGATCCACAATCACACACACACACACACATTAACCAACAATAAACAAAACCAAGTCCACTCCTATTGAGTTTATTCTGACTCATAGTGACCCCCACAGGACAGAGTAGAACTGACCAGAGGGCTTCCAAAGCTGCACATTTTTCTATGAACAGACTACCACATGTCTGAAGTAGGTGAGAAGGAGTCTCATCATCCTTGCTTTCAAGGAACACTCTGTATTTCTTCTAAAATAGATTATCTTGGCAGTCAACAGTATATTCAATACTCTTTTGCCAACACCACAATCCAAAGGCATCAATTCTTCTTTGATTGTCTTTATTCATTGCCTAGCTTATTGGTAGCAATGATGAATATTACCATGGCCATGATAAAACCGGCAGGCTGGTGACTCAGAGTTCTGGGAGCCTGAGCTAACACCCCCTGAGAGCTAGGCTGAAGCGAGGCTGCGACCAACCCATAATACAGACTGCTAATATAGAGAGTACTTGCAAGGCAGTTATCAGGAGTAATTTCCTCTCACTTGATAGCTTTATCTTGGTTTTACATAAGTGGTGGAAAGTATAGGCAAAAAGTTCTCTTGATTCTAAAGAAATCCTTTCTGTTTCAAGGCTTTCTCTCTTTTGTTTGCTCTGGAGGAAGGTCTTTGTTTCCTTTCAAAGATCTGTGGACTCAGTGTTCCTTGGAGATCTCCATGTGTCTCAGCCTCAATCTAGGAGGTTCTCAGCACAGGAACCCTGGGACCAAAGAACATACTTGGCTCTTGGCTCTGCTTCCTTGATGGTATAGAGGCCCCTCATCTTTTATTTCTGTGACTTATAAGATTAAAGGTAATATAGGCCACACCAAGAAAACTCCTTTATATGGAATCAGGATTTGGACCTGAATATATTCATTAAAAACCTGCCAAACCACTGTGAATCAAGGCCTGATCAAGGTGACACATATTTTAGAGAGACATAACTAATTTTAATTTTTTTTAATACACCTTATGGTGGCCTGATGGCTGGAAGTTCCTGAGCAGTGGTTCTGTTCTGGAAGCTGGTTACTCGTGTCTTGATGGTGGTCACATAAGGAAAGTTTTGGGTTGTGTTTGATTTGTGATATTGGGGTTTTTTTCTCCTCCATAAGTGGGTATAGTTGGCCTTTGGTCACTTTTGGCCAACAAGGAATTAATTAATTGATTGATTCATTCGTTTATTTTAGAATGAACATTCTTTTAGTGGTGCAACAGTTGTTTGTCTACATGCTGTACTGAATAACTTGGAGGTGCTATGCTGCTGAACACTGTGCCATGGTCATGTCAAATGCCATAATGGTTGCCCATCATGGACAGTGTTTGGAGGAGCTTCCAGACTGATTAAGGTTTGGAAGCAGGAATGGTATCCATTTCCTAAAACAGATGCTTCCGGAAACTCTAAAAACCCTATAATCATACAGAAATGATGTTAATAATAGCACAGAGTTCAGGTCTTTTCTTCATTCGGTTGCTATGAGTTGTATTCAACACCACTGCTAAGTGAGAGTAGTGTTATATCTGTTGGAATAGTCTTCTCCTTTGTGCATCACTCTTTGTCAATTTGCTGTACTAAGGTAGTCTGGGTTTGCTGTGATGCTGAACCTTGTGCCACCGGGGTATCAAATTCCGTAATGGTCTCCAAATGTGGACAGTATTTTGTGGAGCTCCCAGTTGTAAAACAAATTTGGAAGCGGAGTGGCATCCACTTCCTAAACCACATGCCTATGGAAACTCTATAAACTTGGAGAAATGATAGTTATGGAAAAGCATTAGGTCTTTTGTTCATTGAGTCACTATGAGTCATGCTCAACTCAACGGCCATCAGCAAGAAGGAGAAGATGCATGTTGCATTCCCTTACAACTGATTGGCTGAGCACGTCATTCTATAGCTGCCAAAAGTGCACCAATACATAACGCTCAATGTTACATCATTACACAGCTTCCAGACCACATCATTGCACAGCTTCCAGATTGCATCATTACATCGCCCTGGGAATCATAGCACAGCCAAGGAAACACATATGGGGGCAGGGGGAACATAGTTCAATCCATAATGAAAGTAAACTTTTGATTCATGACATTGATCTTCTCTTCCTTTTGTTAAAAAAATCATGAAAAAAAAACCCCCCTTTGCTTCTTGCCTTCCTGAACTGTCTCGTCTTTCTTGTCCTCTAGTTCTCAGGAATGAACTCACTGAAGATATAAATAAAATGTGCTAAATAAAGCTCTACTTGTCTGTGGCATAAGACGTATCTGTGTATGTACGTGCCTGTCAGCCCAAGCAAATTAACCTCCAGGGAAAGGAATTTCTGTGTAATTAATTATTCTCATATCAGCTGAGAAAGACAGCTGCACCACTGGTGCACTTTGTCTGGACTTCTCAATGAACTTCTGAAGAAACCTGCACTTAACCCATACCCCTCAACTGGTGCACAATCCCACAGTGGTGGCCTCTGATCTGATAGTCTGATCTCCTTGACGCCAAGACTTTAGTTCTCAGTTACTGAAAGGAATGGAGGAAAAACAAAATGGACATCAAAGCCTTTCTAAGTATAGTAGGTGCAAGGGGTCCTAATTATGTTATGTAGCAAGGGTGTAGTCTGGTCGGCAAGCAAATATTTTTCTTCTCCAACTCAGAAAGGGGGTTCAGGTTGTTGGGGATCTGACTGAAAACAGCTTGTGATTGGTTGTTGTTAGATGTTGTCAGTGAGTTCTAACATGTAGTGAGGTCATCGTGTACCACATAAAGATACACTGCCCAGTCCTGCACCATCTTGACTATTTCTGCTGTGTCTGAGTTCTTCTTAATAGCCACCATGTCAGTCATCTTATAAAGGGTCTTCCTCTTTTTTGCTAGTCCTCCGCTTTACCAAGCATGGTGTCTTTTCTTCAGGAACTGATCCCTCCTTATAACATGTCCAAAATAGGTGAGATGAAGTCTTGCCATCTTCAATTCTAAGGAGCATTCTGACTGTAGTCCTTCCAAGAAAGAATTGTTTGTTCTGGCAGGCCATAGTGTATTGAATATTCTTTGCCAATTCCATAATTAAAAGGTGTCAAATCTTCTCCAGTCTTCCTTATTCGGTGCTCAGCTTTTGCACACACAAGAGGCAATCAAACATCCCATGATTAGATCAGGTACACCTTAGTTCTCAAAGTGATACATTTGTTTTTTAACACTTTAATGGACTCTTTGGAAGCTGACTTGCCCAGTGCAAAGCATGGTTTGATGTCATTGTTGCTGCTTCCACAAATGTTGACTGTGGATCTAAGTAAAATGAAATTATTAATAACTTCAATCTTTTATTTCTTTGTCATGATGTTGTGTTAGTCCAGTTGTGAAGATTTTTATTTTGTTCACACTGAGGTATAACCTATACAGAAAACTACATATAGTCTTTGAGCTTAATTAGTATTTAAAATCTTCTTCAATTTTAGCAGGCAAGGCCATCAGCACACCACAGGCTGTTAATAAATGTCTTTTTCCAAATGATGCCTCATTCTTCACACGGTCTTTCTTCCTGCCATCAAGCCAGACCCAGCATGCAGTTGACACACCATTAAGATTTCAGAGGCTGTAAATCACACAAGAGTGATTTACAACCTAGTGGTCACCTGGTGGTAAGGAATTACACCCCCAATCCAAAGGCACTAGATGCTCCTTGAAAGAATGATGGGCAATATCCTTCCATGCGCTTTACAATCTCTGAAAACTGGCTGAAGAGGTCAGCTATGAGTTGACTCTAACTTGATGGTACATAACAACAAACAGCATAAATCCCATGAGAGGATTTTTCTCCACCATTTTTCTCCCAAGGAGCAGATGGTGGATTCAAACCATGTTACTGTGAGTTGATAACAAAGCTCTTTACCCACTAGGCCATCAAAGCTTCCTTTTCATATGACTAGGGAAAAAAAAATTGTGACTCAATTTATTAGGGTGACCGCTTTATGACTGTTCCAGAATGGAAGCTGCAGAATCTCTGAGGTCTGTTTGAGCAAGGAATTAACATAAAAGCAACCTTTTCATTTTAACCTTTCTCAGTCATTTGGCTTTAACTATGGCTTTTAAAAGAGGCATATAACTGTATTTTAAGCCCAATTTGATATTCAACAGCTGAGTTTAATACAATTACATTTATTGTGATTACGGATTTGCTAGATTTAATTCTACTGTCTGATTTTGGGTTTTCTATTTGCTGTGTTCTGTTTGCATTCCCCTGCCCCACCCCCACCCCCAGCTTCTGTGACGCCTGTGGATTGATAATACCTTCTTTACACCTTTTTCTTTCTTCTGCTCTATTGGTAATGATGGCTTATATTCCTGTGCTTTCTTTGTCATTCTTGAATTTTTCAATGCATCCTTTCATGTTTTTTCTCAAAAGTCCCAAGTTACGCCACATCTTTGTTCTTCCCACAGCAAGAAAAAAAAAAGTCTTAACAAACTCTAGCTATGGGGTGGGTAAAGGAAATGGAAAAGATCTGGTGTGAAAAACAATGTATACGAACTTTGTAAATAAACCAGTATAAAATAAAATTTTATTTAAAAAAAACACCCTCTAGCTCTTCTTTGCCATTCCATATTTTTTCTATGTAGGGACGTTCAGGTCTTTCATTTGTAAACATAAAGATAACTGTTTTAAAGCCAATAGCTAATTAGATGTATCAATAAATTGATTATGGATTGGATTGTATCTCTACTGATATGTGTCCAGTTGGCTTGGCCACAGTCCCCAGTTTAATGATTGATGTAATTATCCTATGTGCTGTAGATCCTCACCTCTGTGACGCAATGTTATTGATTATGTAAGGGTAGTCAATTGTGTGTAACATAATAAATAAAAGATAATGTTAAGAATGGTGGGAATTCTAGAACACTTAACCATGCTCACGAGAAAACAGTACAATTACACTAAGAAGTAGTTGTTCAAACAAAACAGGGAACACTGCATAGTTTAAAATCAAGAAAGCTGCATGTCAGTCAGGGTTGTATCTTTCCCCATGTTTATTCAATCTTTGAACAGAACTAATCATACGAGAAGCTGGATTATATGGAGAAGCTGGAATAAATGAAGAAGAACATGGCATCAAGATTGGAGCACGACTCATCAATAATCTGCTTTATGCAGATGACACAACTTTCCTTGCAGAAAGTAAAGAAGACTTGAAGCAATTGCTACAGAAGGTCAAAGACCACAGACTTCAGTATAGATCATATATCTCAACAATAAGAAAAGAAAAATCCTCACTACTGGGCCAGTAAATAACATCATGATAAATAGAGAAAAAAATTGAAGTTGTCAATGATTTCATTCTACCTGGATCCAAAACCAATACCCAGGGTAGCAGCAGGCAACAAACCAAAAGGCATGTCACATTGGAGAAATCTGCTGTCAAGGACCTCTCTAAAGTTCTAAACAGCAACAATGTAAGTTTTAAGACTAAGATGTCTTACCTAAGGCATGGTATTTTAAGTTGCTTTATAGTCATGAAAAAATTGGGCTATGAACAAGGAAAATCAAAGAATTCATATCTTTAAATTGCAGTGTTGGTGAAGAGAATTTTACAGACCATTGGTTGCCGAAAGAACAATGGTAACAAAAATCTACCTTGGCAGAAGTGCAACTCGGGTGCTCCTTTGAGGCACGGCTGGTGAATCTTCATGTTGTCAGGAGGTGACAGTCCTTGCGAAAAGACAACATGCTTGGAAAGGTAGAGAGAGGGTCAGAAAAGAGGAAGCACCTCAAGGAGACTGACAGTGACTACAACAATGAACTTGAGCATGTTGGAGATTGGGAAGATGGCAATGTCTCGATTTGTTGTTTGTAGGTTTTTGTGAGTTGTAGAGGAGTAGCTGACACATAATAACAATAGGATGTCAAAGAGGCAGTATTAGAGGAAATTATGTTAAGTAAGAAGGATACAATGAAAGAATGTATCTTGAGATATAAAAAAGATTAAACTTTAGCAGAGAAGAAAGAGACCTTCTGTCACCAATGAAGAAGAAGGCAGAAGAGCTCATCCTTTGGACTTAAGGTCTTTGTGCTGGGAACCTCATAGGCCCAGGGTAAGATTGTTGCCAAGACACCTGGAGATTGCCAAGGAATGTTGGGCCCACAAATGCAGACAGAAGACAAGTAAACCGTGAGCCGGCAGAGAGGAAGACCTCACCTGGAGTCAACACTCAGAATTCAGATTCAAGACTCTCAAACTGTGAGAGAATATGTTTCTGTTTGTTGAAGGCATCCACTTGGGACATTTCTGTTAGAGCAGGACAGGACATCTAAAACAATATTTAACATTTTTTTTTCTTGCTTCTTGCATCTTATTACATCACTAGAATACAGTCTCCCTTTTGTTGGTGCTCATCCTTTACCTCTGAGTGGAAAGACAGGGATATCTATGATTAGGAACCCTCCTCGTCCTTTTCTGTGTGAGAGTGTTTATTTTTTTTTTTCTATAATTATATTTTATTAATTTTCATAAACATTTACAGAGATTTTGGGCTTCCACTCATTCATTGTTGCACTATTCTCTCTACCCTCCTCCCAGTTTGTTCTTGTCCAAATGCCACAGTGCTTGTCAAAGCCAGTTCTGATTAATCTTCTTTGTCAGTGTGTCCTTTGCCATTCCCTATCACTCCTCCCTGAGAGAGACTTCACCCTGAGTCATAAGGAAAAGGGGATGGCGTATTCTCTTAGCTACTTCCTGCTGAAAAGGGACGCTGTGGGTTTCAGGGTGAAGATCTTCTCTCACTACTCTAAAGGGCCCCTTTGGCAGTAGGAAACACATAGACTATTATGGAGATTGATTTTGGAATTTAGATGCACTCTTATTGATTGTGCTTGGCTGTACATGTTCATATCCTCGAAGATGTATCATGGGGGTGTTGCAACCTAGAAGACACAAATTTGACTAACAAGTTATAAGTACATTGCCCTCAATTTCATGTGATAGTTTCTTTAGAATATAGTTTTACATTGCAATTATTTCTTTTACTCAGTATTTTCATGTTTCCTGGCAGCTCATGTTAAACCATTGGTGGCACAGTGGTTAAAGAATTTGGCTGCTAACCAAGACTGAGAGTTCACACCCACCAACCACACCTTAGGAGAAACGTGAAGTTGTGTATGTTTGTGAAATGTTTACAGAATCTTTCTAGAAGCCTCAGAAACTCTATGTGTAATTCTACTCCGTCTGACAGGGTCGCTGTGAGTTGGAATTGATTCGTGGCTGTGGGTTGTTTTATACCCCCCACCCTCCATTTAATGCTTAAATGCCTAGTTTGCTTGATTGTCTTTGCTTTGGGTAATCAATGTATTCTCTAGGATAGCTATGGTTTTTTCCCCTACTTATTCTTAATCTTGCCATTTCACTAAAATCATCTATGTGAGGATTTATTTACTTAAATTTATCCTGCTCAGCAGAAAATTAGAAATTTCTAATTAAGGATTCAATATCTTTCCACAAAAATTAAATTTAAGTAAATGGAAAGATATCTCTTCTTAAGATGGCTTAACATAGTAATGTCGCTTCTCCCAAATTTTATACAAACCCAAACCAAATAAGCAGATCCAGCTCACAGTGGCCTAACATCACATCTCTGAGGTTTCAAATCTTTGTAGAAGAAGATTGCTCATCTTTCTCCCACAGAGCTGCTGGTGGATTTAAACTCTCAGCTCTTTGGTTAGCAGCCTAAACACATAATGCAGTGTGCTACCAGAGCTCCAAACTCATCTCTACATACAATATGATCCATAAAAAGAAAACTACTTTGGAGTTTATTTGCCCATACATAAAATGACTATGGGAAATATATTACAAAAAAAGAAAAAGAAATACTGACTACCTTGGTATCAGCAGTCAGGAGATCTGGGGACATTGCATTGGGAATGTCTGAAGTCAAGGACTTCTCTAAACCACTAAGGAGCAATGATGTCAGCTTGAGTACTAAAGTGTGCCTGATTCAGGCCACCGCTTTTCAATGACTTGCTCTACATCTGAAAGCTGGACAATAAGAAAGTGTGGTGTTAGAGAAGAGTACTGAATATTGCATGGACTGCCAAAATAAAAACCAGATAGATATGTCTTGGAGAAAGTGAAGCCAGAATGCTCCTTGGAAGCAAGGATGGTAAACTTTTGTCTTACACACTGAACATGTTGCTAGGAGAGGCTATTACTTGGAGAAGAACATCATGTTTGGAAAGGTGGAGGTTCAGCAAAAGAGAGAAAGATCCTCAATAAGATGGACTGAAACAGTGACTGAAGCAATGGGCTTAAGAACATCCGAGATGAGGAGGATGGCACAGGATAGGACAGGGTTCAAGTCTGTTGTTCATAGGGTCATACTTGACTCAGTGGAACCCAACAACAACAACAACAACAACAACAACAACAACAACAACAACCACCTCTTCCAGTTATTAAACATGTCATATAGTCAGTTCCTGGGAAAGGACATCATGCTTGGAAATGTAGAGGGTCAGTGAAGAAAAGGAGAGCTCAAGGGGATGACCCAGTGACCATGACAATGGACTTCAGCACAACAGAGATTGTGAGGGCCTTGCAGCTGTGTCAGACAGGGCTTTGTTCTGCTGTGATGAGCTTATTGTGAGTTGGACCACATTCAAATTGACATTACAACAACAACAACACAATTAAATGAGGAGGTCTAGTGACACGGAGGGAACTCTGGAAGCCACACTGCAATCCAGAAGGTACGCAGTTCAAATCTACCAGCTGCTGTGCAGGAGGGCGGGCGATCTCCTCTTGTGCAATTTACTGCTTCTGAAAATTGGCTGGAGGGTCAGCTATGAGTTAATTCTGACTTTACTGCACACAACAACAACAACAACAACAAGTGAATAGAAGCATTTGGGCTAACCAAAAGTTCAATAGTTTGAAACTGTTGGCCACGCTGTGAGACAAAGATGAGGCTGGCTGCTTTTATAAAGTTTTACAGTCATGGAAATTCTGTGGGGCAACTTTGCCTTGTATTACAGGTTGCTATGAGTTGGAATCAACGTGGGCTGGGTTATAGTCTCCTATGTAGTCTCCTGACTATAAGAAGCACTGGAGCCCTGGGGACCTTGTATGTTGAGTTAACCACGAGCTCATCTGTTCTAACCCACCAGAGAAAGATGAGTGGTTTCCTCTGATAGAGATTTACAGCCTGAGAAGCTGGAGAGAGGTCAAGGTGAGTCAGATTTGTCTTGACAGGTGGTGGGTTTGGCTGCTGCCTCAATTTTAAAGGAGGAAGTCCATTTCCTTGCTTGGCTTCCTCTATGCTCTCTGTGACTTTCAATTAGCTTCTCGTCCTAACACTGTTGATAATTGCCTTCCACCTGGACAATAACAACAATCCACTTGCAATTTTTCAATCAAAACCGTGGGATTGCAGAAGTACTTACGTCCAGCATATATCTACTTGTGGGACAAAGGCAGAGACATATGATCTTGGACTGTCATCCTTGAACTTTCTGCCCTGGTACACAATTATTGGGTTGTTGTTGCAATGGCAAAGTTTTGTTGTTGTTAGTTGTTTGCTTATTTTTTAAAAATCACAAAGAAAGTAAAGACCATTTTTGTCTCTTAAAAACCTGCAGTCGGCAGCCACCTAACTGAGCCTGTGTCCCTCCCTGTATGTCTGGGTGCTGTCCCCATTCTGTTCAGGTGATCAGTCGAACACATTTGGACAAAAATAGCAATCCAGCCCACCCCATGCTCACCTTCTTTTTTTGGTCCCCTGCCACCACACCAATTTGGACGTGATTGCACTGTTCCCATAACAACAGCCAAATAACTGGATCCTTGTAGAGGGCTTATACCAGGGTTGTTCATAAAGCCATTGGTAAATGCTCACAGCCTGCAAATTAGCATCTTACAGAAAACCAGCTACCTGGGTGGATGGTTCTTGGCAGCCTGGGATCCAACTGTAGCTGATCAGCTCTGCTGGGTTCTGAGCCGAAATTGAGACAGTAATACAGCTTCTGCCTGTGTTGTACCCACTTTCCTCACACTCACTCCATCTTGGGCTTTTCGTTCCCTCTCAACCTGTTAAAAGATGTGTGCACGCAGAGACAAGCCGGCAACAGAAACACTTCTTCAGCAGATATTTCGCCAGACCGCAGCAAAGATCAAGGGCAGCGTTCTTGACTTGGTCTCAAGACTATGCTTCTGATTATGTGAATCAAAACATCTTTATGAACACATATCTATGTTTCCTCCCTTCTTTTTCTTTTTGCTGAGCCACTGTGCCATTTCAGGGGGAAAGCTGTTGATCAGGGCTGGGAAGAGGCTCCTGTGACGGCCTGCGAGGTATGTCAAGATAAGTTAGAGTTTCCTCCACCAAGAGCTATTCTGATCTCCGGGTAATAAATAAGACAGCCGCTCTGGGTAAACGTGGCACTGAAGCCCACGTTCTGTCTGGATTTAGGGCAAAAACTCTGCAAATTGACAGCTTGAATACACGAACTGAATGCTGCCAAGGTGCGGGCTCTGCTGCCGTCAAAATCTGGGGATGGGGCAAGGGTGGGGAGAGGACAGGCCGATCGATGAATTGTGATCCCACTTGTCTTCCTGTGCAGACTTGTGGGTTGGGATGTAACTTCAGCAGCATCTGCAGCCACAGGTGTGAAAGACATGAGGAGGGAGGGCCCACAGGCACTCAACTCAGAGCCTCCCTCCAGCAGAAGGGCATCCTGGCCGCCCCATCATGCCCTGGAACATGGAGCGTTCATTCTGTCCCAAAGTGTTAGACATGGTTTCAAGGAGCTGACCTTGGAAGCAAATTTCATTTTCAACCTGACTAGGAGCCATGACAGTGTTTACATTTATAGGAGCTGATGGCACAGAACAATAGCAGTAACAGCAAGTGTCCTTTCCAGGAGTCCTGGCGGTTAAGCACCCAGGTTCTAACTGAAAAGCCAGCAGTCTGAACTCACCAGCCATTCCAGGCAAGATGAGACAGGCTGCTCCTGTGAAGAGCAAGCCTGGGACCCTGCAAGGAAGGTCTAACTGTCCTCCAGGGTCGCGCTGAGATGGAGTCAACTCGATGCAAATACACTTGCTTCAGGATTTGCTGTTGTTTAGAAATGCCAAGTTACCGCCTTTCCAGGCAAGGCCTGGATGCTTTTTCTCATCAGATGAAGACCCTGCATGTTAATAAAAGAGCTGAGATTAGCTTTTTATCTTCCAGAATTCTCATTGCCCATCTTTGTTCTTTGTTAGATTTAGGGCTAGATTAACATTCTCAGTAGGCATGGAGAAGAGTTTAGAATTTGATAACTGCTGTGCAGTAGTCAGGGAACTTAACTAACCAAGAGGTCAGTGGTTCAAGCCTACCAACTGTTGCTTGAGAGGAGCAAAAGGCCGTATGTTTCTGTAAAGGTGGTTCCTCTTGTCAAGTTCATCGAGACAACTACAACTCGCAGTGACACCTTGAACAGCAGATGGTGACCTTGCCCTGTCCTGCATGTCCTCTCCATCTTTGCCAGGCCTAAGCCCACTGGAGCAGTCACTGTGCCAATCCACCTCTTTGAGGGTCTTTCTTTCTTTTGCTGACCCTTCATTTCTCCAAGTGTGATGTCTTTTTCCAAGGACTTATGCCTCCTGGCAACATATCCAAGGAACAGGCTCCATCCTCAACAGCACCCTCCTTGCACTCCCTCCAGGAGACATTTGCCCGTTCTTCTGGTGGTCCATGGGATATTCTTCACTAACACCACGATTTAAAGGCACCAACTCCTTGATATTAAAGGAACTTAAAGCCTAATGTGAAAAATAAACTTTTAAAAATACAGGAGAAAATATAGATACGTTTCCACGTGACCTTGTGGTATAGAAGAAATCCAGGTATATGCATTCTGGTTCATAAAGGAAAAACATGACAAACTTGACTCCATTAAATAATCACTCAGTCTGACAAAAAGCAGAAATGATATTGAAAGACAAGCCATACATGAGAAGAATTTTTACAGCAGGACCAATAATTCTATCAGCTAATTAATTCTACCAATAATCAATTTTATCAATCAGAGAAGAAACTATTTACAACATATAAAACAGACAAAGAATTTGTACTAAAAATATAATCTATAAAACAAGGAGGGTGAAAGAGAAACACTTCACAGGGGGGAAAAAGAGATCAAGAAACTCAAGCAACTAAACTAGTTAATGAATTAACACTTGAAAAGATGACCAATTCATTAATAAACTTAGAAATACAAATTAAAACATAAGGAAATATTATACACTCATCATCAGACCCTTAACAAAACAAGGAGAAAAAAATGTAAAACACAGGAAAGAGGCGAGCTCTGGTGGCTTAGTGGCAAGAAGCTGCAACTACAGTCTCAGAGGTGCATGGTTCAAATCCACCAGATGCTCTGCTGGAGAAGGAGGAACAATCTCCTCCTGTACCAGTCAGATCTGATTTAACTGTACACACAAAAAATAATGAAATAAAATAAATTAAAAAAAAACAGGAAAGAGAGAAAACAAACTTAAATATCTGATAATAGTAAAGCTTTATGAAATTGCAGAGAAACTTGACTTCTGGTGGAAAAGTAAATTGGAGCAAACATCTGGGGAAACTATGAGCAATCTAGTTGCTCAATATTGGAGAAGAATGTTGAAAAATTCACACACTCAGCAGTTCTGTGTCCAGAAGAAGCCCCACTCCCCACTCCCGGCTGCCCTACTGAGTTGATCCCATGACTTTTCAGAGCAGACAAAACTGCCCCATAGGGTTTCCAAGGCTGTAAGCACACTGCCTCATCTTTCTCTGGAAGAGCTTCTGGCGGGTTTGAACTGGTAATCTCTGGACTAGTCGTTCCATTTCTGATGCACTGAGCCACCAGGATTTTTTATCCAGGGGTGTGCTCCATGGAAACTCTAGTTACTGTGCTCATGCTCATTGCACCAAAGGTCACTTAATAAGCAACTGAAAACAATCTAAATGATATGAGCACGAGGATAAACAAATACATGAATTGTGGTCTTTGAATACAAAGGAACACTGAATAATTTAAAAAAAGAATTGTCTACCTCTACACATTCTTGTTAGATTCCATTATCTGGTTCTCAATTTACAGCAACCTGACAGGACATAGGAGAAGTGGACCTTAGGGTTTTCTATAGATTTTTCGAGAAGCTGATCACAGGTCTTTCTCCCATGGAGTGGCTGAATGAGATTGGCCTGCTGACCTATTGGGTAGCAACCAAGGGCTTAACTGTTGCACCACCAGAACTCCATATCAAATTAAAAGGTCTCATAAAACAAACACTTCAAGGCAGTATGTTGTTGCTGTTAGGCTCCATCAGCCAAGTATCACCCATATGAACAGCGACCCTGTGAACAGCAGATTTAAACCCTGTCCTATCCTGTCCCATCCTCAGCATTTTTGATACACTCAGGCCCATTGCTGCAATCACTATGTCAATCCACGTGGTTGAGGATCTTCCTGTCCTCATCTATCTCTCCCCCTTCCCAAGCATGATGCTCCTCTCGAAGGAACATACCCCAAAGTGGTGAGATAAAGCTTCACCATCCTTGCCTCCAAGGAGCAAACTAGCTGCGCCTTTTCCAAGACATATATGTTTATTCTCTTGGCAGGCCCTAGGATAGTCAGTACTCCTCTCTAACATTACAGTTTAAAGGCATCAATTCTTCGTGGTCATTGTCTAGCTCTCAGATGCATGGCAAGAGATTAAAAAGAACATGGTCTGAATAAAGCATTCTTTAGATCTCAAGCTGACATCATTGTTCCTCAATACTTTGGAGAGGTCCCTGACTTCAGTAGGCCTCCTGATCTCCTGACTTCTGGTATCATATGGTATTGATTTTAGGTCCAAGTAAGATGAAGTCCCTGACAGTTTCAATCTTTTCTCTATCATTATGTTTCCTATCAACTCTGTGGTGAATATGTTTGTTTTCTTGACATTGAGATACAACCCATACTGAAGGTTGCAATGTTGGATTTTCTGCAGCAAGTGCTTCAAATGCTCCTCATTTTCAAGGCCCCCCTCACACGCAAGGTTATGTCATGTGCATAGCAAAGGTTGAGGAAACTCTTCCTCCATTCTGGATGCACATTGCTCCTCACAGAAATTCTTGAATCATTTGCTCAGATTGAATAGGTATGGAGAAAGGCTACAACACTGATGCACAGCTTTCTTAATTTTAAACCATGCAGTATTCCCTTGCTCTGTCTGCACAACAGCTTCTTGGTCTAGATACGGGTTTCACATGACAACAGCAACATCATACAATGTAAATAAAATGTGGTAGTATTTGAATGTGTTTTATAATTTTGTGCAAAGCTCAAAAGAGAGCAGGGAAACACTACATGGTTCAAAATCAGGAAGAGAATGTGTCAGGGATGCAACCTATCTCCATATCTTTTCAATCTATATGCAGAACAGATTATTCAGGAGACTGGGCTTTATGAAAAGGAATGCTTTATGAAAGGGTTGGAGGAAGACTCATAACAACCTGCTTTATGCCAATGACACAATCTTGCTTGCTAAAACTGACGAAGATCTGAAGCCTGTGCTGCAAAAAGTCGACTGTAGTCTTCACTATGGATTGAAGCTCAACATCAAGAAGACAAAGTCTCTTACCGCTGGGCTGATTGGCAGCACAATGATAGCTGGTGAAGAAATTGAGGTTGTTAACAGTTACAGCTTGCTCAGCTTCACTACACACACACACACACACACACACACACACACACCCCGTTTCACCGAGGATCTTCCTTTCTTGATGAATACTTTACCAAGAATGCTCTCCTTCTCCGAGCCTGGCCTTCCTGATCACATACCCACAGTGTGTGAGGCAAAGTCCATCCTCACTTAAAAGAAGCATTCTGAAACAGAAGTAGTATTAAACAGCTGCGCCTTCCTCAGAAGCATTCAGGAATCAAGAAGAGTGAGTCAGGGCATCTACGATTGTTTCAGGCTCAAAAAGCACTTTGTAGTAGTCACTGTTCTAATTATAAAGCCCCAGCTCAAACGTAAGAGGGACATGGGGCACTGCATCGTGAATGTGATGCCTATTTCTTCCTTCATTCAAGAAACTCTTACTGAGTACATCCTCTAGACATCTGCTCTCAAGCTCTAGACCCAGTGCTGGGAATGTCCCTGTCCCTGTGGAACTCATCATGTGTTTTTAGGAGATATAGGTTAATGTTAGATGTCTTTGAGTCAGCCCTCACCTCGTCACATCCTGTGTACAACAGAATAACACAGTGACACCACTTGGGGCATACATTGCCCCCCACAATCCTGGCAGAGCCCCAGCCTCCTACAACTTCCAACAAGGCTCACTATGCTTCTTCTGTGTCCAGAGATCCTACTTACAACTTTTCTGTTCACCCACATTTTAAAACTTTGGATCACTCCTGATCTCATGTCATTGACCACAGTTAAACCTGATTCTAAGCCCTGCAAAGAACAGGATTTGCACTATGAGCTGGAACAGAATGATGAAAACACCCCTAGCGATGGATTTGATGAACGGGGTTCTTTCCCCTACAGCAGGGCACCACTGCTAACTTAAAGCCCAAGTAGTTAAGACTTCAGTCAAAGCTCCTCCACATGACAGCCCAGTTCCCGAGGACGCCATGATGCATTGCCATACCACGGAGGATATTTAAATGACTCAGTCTGAGCAGTCCTCCCCCCAGATGAGACTAAATCTCAGCCAGTGGGGAGACGCATGAACAATGAGGGGTAAGGAGCTATCAACAGCACTATTTCTCATGCAACCTCAGCTCATTGGAATGGTGCCTCCTGGGCAGGTGCTCAAATTGCAAGAGCATATGCCACCTTGAAGGTGCACGGAAGGACAGAAATTAATTTATGATTGCGTGTGATGATGATTAAAAGGTCTGTATGATTTTTGTAATGACTGCATCTTGGGCTGCTAACCAAAAGTTCTGGTGCTGAATCCCACCAGTGACTGCAGGAAAAAGGTGAAGCAGTTTGCACAGCCTCGAAGCCCAGCGGAGGGCTGCCATGAATTGGGGCCAACCCAAGGGTAGGGGGTTTAGAATTCAGTGAAGGAGCTATAGTGGTATAGTGCTTAAAGTATTTAACCAAAAGGTTACAATTTGAAGCTACTACGGGGGGAAATGTGGCTGGCTGCTTCTGAAAAGATTTACCTCCTGGTGCCCCCGTGGAGCAGGTGGGCTCTGTCCTCCAGTGCTGTTTGGAGTCTAAATTCACTAAATGATGGTGGGTTGGATTTACTAACTACTTGAAGGTCTTGGTTGCATAGAGGTTAAGCATTCAACTACTAACCTGAAAGTTGACAGTTCGAGTCCACTTCTCTGCAGTAAAAAGATGTGGCAGCCTTCCTCCAGAACGATTAAACTCACTCCTGTCAAGTCCATGCCCACTCACAGAGACCTGATGCCAAGGCTGTAGCCCTTTACTGGCAGAGACTGTCCAACTTTCTTCTGGGAGCAGTAGATGGTGGGTCCAAGCTCATGGTCTTTCAGTTAGAAGCCTGACAGTTGTACACGAAGTCACCCTGTGGGACGGCCCTGTGGGGAAACCCTGCAACAGTCCCACAAACTCGCTATGAGTTGGGATCGACTTGTTGACAGAGCTTCATTTTGTTTTATGATCTGTTTTTTTTTCTCATTAACATTTTCATTGCGTTATTCCCCCACATAAAAAGCTCGTGGAAAGAATGCCTCACAGATAATGTGTGCACAGACTTTTACACTCTGCTGGTTTTCTACCCGATTAAAACATAAATGCATCGAAAAACTTTCTTCCTAACAATCAAAGACCTTTCACTGATAAGAGAGTGAATGTGTCCAAATATATCAATACAGCAGCAATGGGGCCTGAGGGATTCCCTCAGAATTATGTCATTTTAGAACCATTTAAAAGCATAAGGAACTTGGCTTTCCACGAATATCCTTTTTCATTTGGGGTAAAATAAGACGCACTCTCCATTCAAAATAATTGCCCCAGTCATGTAAAGTTAATGTAGGAAATGCAATTTATCTTCAGGTTGTTGAAAGGAAAGCAATCATTTAGGGGCGCAGAGGTTCCCGGGAAGGAAGCTTCAAGACAGGTTTGATCCATTGATGAGCGCTGTCTAATCTGCTCCCCGAGGTACCGTTTCCCTAAATCTATTAGACTTTTACAGTCTTCCAGGATATGCCGTCTGGAGATGCTCCATCTCACTGTATTAACGTGACAATGTAATGTACTGCCATCTTTTATTTTCACAGGAAGTACTGGGTTTGACCTTGAAACTCTTAGCCACACTTTATAACCCTCCGCCCATCTTGCAGAGAAAAGGGCCCATAGAAACCCTGCTGGCTAGTCAGTTAAAGTCAGGCTGGATAAAAGGGGACACGAGAAGGTGGGAGAAGAGCTCAGGTCTGTCTGGTTCACTGAGACAAATGGAGAGGCCACATTACCAATAACAGTTACAAAAACCAAACCCCCCTGCCTTTGCTTGAGCCCATTCTGACTCACAGCAGGCCTGTAGGAGCACAGTGGTCCCACGGGGTACCCAAGGCTGTACATCTTTATGGATGCCCAGCTTCCATACTACTTCTTTCTCCAATGGAGAAGCTGGTGGATTCAAACCACTAAACTTTCAGTAGAAGCCAATCATTTAACTATTGTGCTATTGTTGTGTTATGTGCTGTTGAGTTGCTTGCAACTCACAGCAACCCTATGTACACCAGCTCTGAATCCTGCTCTACCTTGAGCCAACCTCACTGTCTGTGACACATCTACCCACATTACCCTAGTCACTGGGTCAATCCATCTCATCTAGGGTCTTCTTCTTCTGTGCTGTCCCTCTACCCTTCTAAGCATGATGTCCCTCTCTAAGAACTGGTCTCTTATGGCAACATGCCCAGAATAATGTCCAACAAAGTTTCAAAATACTTATCTTAAAGGATCAGCCTGGTTTTACTCTCTCTAAGACAAATCTGTTCTCCTAGCAGTCCACAGTACTTTCAATACGCTTTTCTAGCACCACAGTTCAAAGGCATCAATTCTTCTTCTATTATAGTCATTGTCCAGCTCTCTGAGGCATAGCAAGTAATTTTAAAGACCATGGGTTGGATCAGGAACCTTAGTGTCTAGACTGACATCATTGCACTTCAGTACTCTGGAGAGTTTCCTGACAGCAGACTTTCCCAGTGCAATTTGTCTTTTGGTTTACTGGCTGCTGGTACCAAGAGTGATGATTGTGGAGCCAAGCAAGCTGAAGCTGTTAACAATCTCAAACTTTTCACCATCTATCATGATGCTACCGATTGGCCCAGTGATGAGAATCTATGTTTTCTTGATGTTGAGCTTCAATCCATATTGAAGGCCGCAGCCCTTGAACTTCTGCAGCAAATGCCTCAGGAGGTCCTCCTCAGATTCAGCACACAAGGTTGTGTCATCTGCTTAAAGGTTGTCAGTGAGTCTTCCTCCAACCTGATGCCACATTCTTCCTCATCGAGCCCAGCCCTACTAGGGTCCTTAAAATCAAAAGCAACCCAGCTACTGTCAATACTGACTCACAGAGACCTTTACAGGACAGAGTGGAACTGCCCTCTGTGTTTTCTAAGGCTGTAAATCTTTATGGGAGCAGACTGTCTGATATGTCTCCAGAAGAGCTGCTGGTGGGTTTGAACCACTAACCTTTCAGTTAGCGGCTAACTTTTTATCTCTGTGCCATCATGACTCGTTAGTAGTACTGGCTGCAGGCTGTTGAGCTCTTAGCACAGGCCAGGTAGCATGTCTCTCATTAGTTAGCTGGCCTTGCATCATAGCAAAGGACACTAGAGCTCAGAGACATTAAGTAACTTACCCAAGGTCACCTGAGCAGCAAGGCCTAGATTAATATTAATTAATTATTATTCTTATTAATTCATAGATGAGGAAACACATACACATACATATTGAGGACAACTGGCCTAAATCAGATGCATCACAGTCTTCAAACTGACATCATTACTCCACAATAATTTGCAATGTGTCTCCTTATTTCCTGACTGCTGGTACCAATGGTGTTAATCGCAGATCCAAGCAAGATCAAACTGTTGACAGTTTCAATCTCCTCTCTATCCATCATGATGCTGCTTATTGGTCCAGGGTTAAGAATCTTTGTTTTCCTGACATTGAGATGTAATCCATACCGAGGTGTGCATTCCTTGATCTTCTCCAACAAGTGCTTCAAGTCCTCCTCACCTTCAGCAAGCGAGGCTGTGTTATCTGTATAACTCAGGTTATTGACGAGTCTCCCACCAATCCTGATGCCACACTCCCTTCATAGAGTCCGGCTTTTCAGATAATTTGCTCAGCATACAGATTGAATAGGTATGGAGAGAGAATCTATTTACAACCCAATCAAGGCTGACAAGTGCTTGAGGTTACCAGAAGTGTAAAAACAAGGTCTTCCTTCTCTTAAAGCCAACACACAGAGAGAACAGCCTTACCCACAGCCTGAATTGTGAACTCCTGGCTTCCAGAACTGTGAGACAGCTCCTATCTGGTTGCCATCTCCCACTTTGAGGTATTTTGTTATAGTAACTTACACACAGAGAGAACAGCCTTACCCACAGCCTAAATTGTGAACTCCTGGCTTCCAGAACTGTGAGATAGCTCCTATCTGGTTGCCATCTCCCACTTTGAGGTATTTTGTTATAGTAACTTTTGGAGATTGAAATCCTTCATAAAGAAGACCCTCAGTGAGATGGGGTGCCACAGTGAACTCATACATAGCAACACTTGTGGGGGTGGTGCAGGACCAGGCAGGCTTTCATTCTGTTGCATGTGGGGGCCCCTATGTGTTGGAACCCACTCGACAGTTTCAAGAGGAGACCTAGCCACTGGTGTGTGTGGACACGGCTAGGAGGAGTGCTGTACACATCCCTGGTGTGCTCCCAAATTAGGTTCTCCCGCAAGCCATCAGAGTTTAATAATTGAAAAATTATTCTTATGCCTGGCCAATTTATCAGGCTCTGGCAAGAATAAAGAGTCAACCGGCTATGAATCCTATCTGATTACTAATAAGAGGAGCATAACATGACATCAGTCCTGAGGAATGGCTCTTGGTTGGGTGGAAGCCAAAGCAGACCTGCATTCTTCCACCCCAGGCCAGGATGTCCACTGCTTTCCAAGAGACTCAGAGGGGCTGCAGAAGAGTTTTCTCTTAAAGGGCAGATGATCATGGGCTGCAGAAAGATTGAGAAGTAAATGAAGTGAGTTTCTAATGTGTCCCTAAGTGGGCCTACTTCCAAGAAGTATCCTCAGTTCCTCTAGACCCTCAAAACTCCCTGAAGCTTCTTGGAGACCAAGTCTCCTTCCTGAACTTCTTCACCCTTAGATCTAGGCTTAGACTTTTACAAAGTCAGCCTGGGACAAGAAGCTTGGAGCCTGGAAGCTTGGGTCCCAGTTACATCATGAACACTCCAATGCCCATCAATGGTATCTCTCTACATCCCCTCCAACATTTGCCACTCCTACTGGAGTGAGACGGTAACTCATTGTGGTTTTGATTTGCATCTCTCTTATTGCCAGTGGTTTTGAGCATTTTTTAATGTATCTGTTGGTTATTCAAATATCTTCCTCTGTGGAAATTCTTTCCATGTTATTTTGTAATTGTGTTATCAGTCTTTTTCTTGTGCAGGCCCAGTAGGAGTCTGTAAACTGTTGATCTGAGACCCTTGTCTGAGATGGCATTGCCAAATGTTTTCCCCAGTCAATAGGGGTTTATTTTCTATTCTTTTAGAAAATGTTTTTGATGCACACAGGGATTTACTCGTTAGAAGGTCCCATTCATCAATTTTTCTTCTGCACATTGAGTATTTCTGGCTGTATTTGACAGTCTCTTTATATCATAGACTAGGCCATTTAATCTTGATCCCAGTTTGTCTCTTATGAGCATTGTGGTTTTGGGCTTTCCTCCCAGCTCTTTAATCCACCTTGAGTTGATTTTTGTGTATGGTGTGAGATGTGGATCCTGTTTAATCTACACCAGTTCTTGATAGTAGCCATCCTAGTAGATGTGAAATAGTAGGTGGAATTTTTGTTTTAATTTACATTTTCCTAATGCCTACCTAGCCATTAATGAACATATCATGAACTCCCAGAAGAAAAATATGTCTTAGAATTTCTTTGTTTAGCCAGAATGCTCCTTAGACTCGAGGATGGTGATATTTATCTCATATACTTTGGGTGTGTTATTAGGAGACACCAGTCCATGGAGAAGGACATCAAACTAGGTAAAGAGTCAGTGAAACAGAGGAAGACCTTCAATGAAACAGATTGACATGGCAGCTTCAATAATTGGCTCAAACATAGCAAAATTGTGAAAATGGTTCACGAGGAGGCAGTGTTTCCTTCTGTTGTGCAATGAGTTGGATGCAATTAGATGGAACCTAGTTGGACAATGACTAAGGATGATAGAAGAATTGATATCTTTAAGTTGTAGTACTGGAGAAGAGTATTGAATATACCATGGACTGCTAGGAGAACAAACAGTTTCATCCTTTAGAGGGTGAAATCAGGTTGCTCCTTGGAGGCAAGGATTTTGAAACTTCATCTGACATACTTTGAGCATGGACAGCAAAAGAGAGGAAGACCCTGGATGAGATGGATTGATTCAGTGACTGGGGTAATGGAGGTAAGTGTGTTAGAGACAATGAAATTGGCTCAAGATAGAGCAGAGTTCAAGGCTGTTGTACATAGGGTGGCTATGATTTGTAAGCAACTCAACGGCACTTCTACTCCTCTCTCAAGGGCTGCTCGCAGTGGCTCCACCTTTGATGAGCAAGATAGAGTGGACTCTGAGCTGCACTGAGGCTGTTAAGCCACAGCTACTTCTCCACATTCTGGGCACCCCAGGGACTTGTTTGTGGAGACACCAGGATGTTGTCCAGAGCTCTCCTATCAATGCTGAGCCCACACAGCCACCCACCATGTCCACAGCAAAACCCACGGAGCGTTTGGATGCGCACACAGCCTGCTTGTCTTGAGTTAGTTCATCTTGCGGAGCACAGATGTTGGCCTTCTGATCCTATTTGCATTTGCAGTGGTTACACACAGCAGCATCTGGCAGCAGGAACCCCATCCTGGAACAGCCCACTAGAGAACCACGAATGTGCACGCAGTCAGATGATCTAGGACCTCTGCCTCGCTGAGGACAGTTGATTTATTTCCACCGGAGGGTGAACATATAAATAGCTCTTTTCTTTGGATGCTGACTCTCTAGAACCTAATCATCTGGCCCTTCAAGGTAAGTTTATGGCTGTTCTTAATGGACTTTCAGATATATTCACTCGGCTGCTGGGATGTGCAGGAAGCCTTCCTGCTTTCCTGTGTGGATGGCATGGGGGAGGACGTAGGGGCTCAGGCTGGTCCCGTGCGAGCCTTGAACCTCCCTCCCTCTAGCTACATGACTGTGGGCACTCCTCTGCACCTCTCTGAGTTTTGTTGCTTCTGCTACATGCTAAGTGTCTGCCTGACTAACCATGACTCCATGCCCAAGAGGATGCAAGGCTGCCGAGTCCTGCACCACTCCCACGACCAGCTGGCTACATTGTGGTCATTCACAGGGTTCGCACTGAACAGGTTTTGGAAGGAGATTACCAGATTACTACGTAACTGCAGATTGCAGAGAAGCACAGCCCAGTCAAGCGGACACAATCTGAACCAGCACATCTTCCATCCAAGCTTCTCTCACCTCTGCCCCAGCAGCCTTCTTCTCAGCTGCTATGGATGGAGTTCTGTCCCCGTGGAAATGTGCAGTGAAAGTCTGACCCCTGCATCTGTGGATGTGACTCTATTGGGAAATAAGGAGATTCTTTTGTTGTGTTAATGAGACCATGCTGGAATAAGATGGGTCCTCAAACCAATCACTTCTGAGGAATAAAAAGACCTCAGTGTGGGCACAGAGACTCACACAGGGAAAGACAGATGCCATGCCAGGATCCTCTACAACCTTGCACCCAACCAAGAAACATTTTTGAGGGCTAGTGTCACATATAAGCCTCTTATTAGTAATCAGGTGGAATTTATAGATGATGACTCGTTCATTCTTGAGGAAACCTGATGAATTGGTCACATGCAAAAGTCATTCAGTCATTAAAACCTTAATGGTGTGAAGGAGAAGCTCATTTGGGAGCAAATCTACAACCAAGAATTTCAGTAGATAGAAGAAACTATTGGGGGGCCGGGGGGGTGGAGAGCGAGAGAAAGAGCAGTAGAATAAATGAACATAGTTGACACCTTGGTGTTGAAGTGCAGACCAACTCCAGACACACATACCTACTTTATTAACACTTCTTGGATTCCATGAAAGCCACTGATGCTTCAAACAAACCAACCAGGATTGGACCCTAAAAGAGAACATGCCCACAAGATGCCCACATGCTTAATTCTATTTCTTTGGTTAAAAAACAACAATAACAAAACCAAAAAACAAAAAACAAAACTCATTTTGATGGGGAGGGAGATGAGGATTGGAAGGGGAAAAACAATTACGAGTGATTGAAGCAACTCTTTAGGACGTAAGGTTTTGCATTTTGCCAAGATCTGAGATGTATTTATTACTTTCTTATTAGCATTGTTGTTCAGTTTGACATGAAAGCCGCTTGGTAAATCTCTCCCACTCTCTTATTTTTGAGAACACCAAAGCAGAAGAGCAACCAAAAGGAAAAAACACCAATGGTGGACCTCTGATCAGAGAAAGGCGCCCTCTGAACTTGGAGCGGCAAAGGCATTTTTGTCCTCAGAGCCGCATTAGAGAGTAACTAGAAAGCTGCTTCCATAATGGACTTCTCCCCCACCCTGCCCACCAACAAAGAAATAGCACTCTTTTGTCTGAAAAAGCTACTTTGATGCCTCAAAAGTAATTTGCTTTTCTGATTGCAACTTCGTTTCTTTTTTTTCCTTGGCAATCCTGTGCTGCCTACATCTGAACCAATATTTGGAAGGGATTTTGTTTTGCTATTTTCCTCTATTTACACTTCCATGTTTCAGGGAAGACGTCATGGCTGAAGAAGTTGTGATCTGAGAAAAGGCATATTCTCTGTGAGCCAAAGAAAACATGCTTTCTAGAAGCCTGCTAACTAACACATTAATTTCTATGTCTCCAAGTCCTTCTAATTTTTTTTTAAATTGATTTTATTTTTCTCTTCTTTTGCAGTCCCTGCCCAACATTGCTTGTCTTTGTTTTATGATTGACTCAAGTCTGGGAGATGTAAACAGTTAAGTGCTTGACTGTTAAAGGGAGCCCCGGCGGCTTAGCCCACAGATGTGCATCTTGGCCCTGGCACCACGTAGTGGAGGACATATGTCTGTAACAAGATTTTTTTCCTTTTCCATGGCATTATTTGTGTTCCCTACAAAGCAGCAGCATTCTACCCTGTGTCTCTCTGAGATCCCCATTTTCATTTTTTCCTTCTTCCCTGATCCTAAAAATTGTTGAATGGAAATACAATTTGCTTTGTAAACTTTCATCTAAGGTATAATAATAATAATAATAATAATAATAATAATAATAATAATGATAATGATGATAATAATAATAAATTAAAGACTACTTCCATCTTCCAAATGTCATGGACTGAGTTGTGCTGCCAGCTTGAAGTCTGTAAAAGGATTAAGGGGGAAAGGAAACTCTCCTTAATCCCATCCCAGTCCTGATTCTCCTAAACAGATCATTCCTCTAGGGCATGGTCTGTAACACTTCATATCTCACAGCAGATGAAAGAGGAGGAAAGCCAGCAGAGGGGAGACCTCAGCACCCCCAGAAAGGACCATCAGGGTTGGGGTGCATCTGCTTGCTCTAGGAAACTTCCCCACATCAGGGGAGGCCATGCCACAGAGAGGCTCCAAGGAATGCCAGGCCTATAGATGCTGAATCAGAACCGACAGAGAGAATGGCTTTCCCTCTAGAGCTGCTATCCTAAAATTGGACTTCCGGCCTCCTAAAAGTAAGAGAACATATTTCTGCTTGTTAAAGCCATCCACCTGTGGTTCTTCTGTTATAGCAACATGAGAGAACTAAGACTTTAATACAAAGGAACAGAGTGTGTGAGGAACAGAGTGGCAGGTACTCTTGTGAGAGCAGACTGGAACTGAGATCCCACCTGTGTTAGACCAGGTACTCATCCCCCTACAAGTCATTACAGTTGTCCGGAGAGTCAGGAGACAGACAGGATGTCCACCTGGTGTGATGAGATGGGCTTTAGGACTGACAAGCAGACCAGGGATTTTACGAATGACCTTTTTATTCTGTTGACATACAAGTGACCCGAGTCTTCTAAACGGCACGGACCAGGCGTCTTTTCTGAGGCCTAATGTTCCTTCTGTTTTATAGATGGCCAAATCGAAGCCCATTAGTGCTCCCAGGGGGAGTGACTCTTTAAATGCCTCCCGTGCACGGGGCCTCGAAGGCCTGGCTCCTTCCTAAATGGGCCCTGTTGTGCAATCATAATGCACTTCCGGGATGGGCATCAGCTGGTGGCAGCTGTGTCCCGGGCTGCATCTCCGGCCCTCTGCGAGTCACAGCTGCAACCGCTGCATGTTTTATTAATCATGGTGACTCTCCAGGCGACGTGTGTCTGGAGAACATCTTTTCTATAGTGACATCTTCTCCCTTAAAGGAGCCATCAGCAATGACATTTGTGCTATGTGAATAGATGTCACCCAGCCGGAGACCCTGGACACAACAAAATGAAGCACTGCTCGGTCCAGCAGCATCCTCACAAGCCCCTGCTTTGGCCACTCTCCAGATCCATCTCCGTGAGGCCTTAGCTCTCTTCTTTACCAAGAAAATGGTCTTCTCCAGGGACTGGTGTCCTGGGTAACAGCCTCCTGCCATCTAAGGAACCTTCTGGCTGTACTTCCTCTAAGACCTCTCTGTCTGTCCTTCTGAAGTCCATAGTATATTCAATATTCTTCACCAACAGCTTTTTTAGTCGTTCTTCAGTTTTTGTGTGTGTATATACAAAGCAATTCAGAATATAGTGGCTTGGTTCAGGAGCAGCATATTGTTTAAAGTGTCTTAGCAACTTCAAGAGGCTCTTTGCAGCAGATTTTTCTAACGCCAAAACATCATTAAATTTCTTGACTGCTGCTTTCATGGACTTCAATTTAGATCCAAGTAAAATGAAATACTTGACAAGGCCAACCTTTCCTTCTTCATAGTGCTTTATACAACTCTACCAGCTCCCAGTTAAACTGGAAAAAGTGATCCCTTCTGTGAACAGATCTTTGAAAGCTAATTGTGATTTGGTCCAAGGGAACCCTTCAAGAAGGACTTTGCTCTCAGAAAAACCCTCATCTGACCCCCAATTCCCATGCAGCTGACCCACAGAAGATGTTTTAAGAAGGAGAAGTATCACATACAGAGAGTTTTTCATCACGCTTTTGCGTGCTTACTAGACTATGGTAGAGGGTCACTGTACCTTGGTAGAGGGTCACTGTACCTTTTCTATGCATTGGGAAACCAAAACCTTGTGTCATTTGCTTTCTTGTGATATTTAGTTTCTTGCAGTGGTCTGGAACTAAACTGGCAATATCTTCAATCTGTCTGCCTAGTCCTGCTCTGTCTTAACATTTTCGTCTTTTGTCTTTGCCCCTGTGCCAAGCCCTCTCAGAAAGGTTCTCTCTTGCCTTCACTGGCCATACACAGTTCGGTGATGTCCCTTTCTAGTGATAGGTCTTTCCTGATAATGTGTCCACAGAGAAGATGGTGGGTTTGTTCTTGGGTTTGCTCTCATAGGACAGAGATCCTTGTGAGAGATCCCTTCAATGGTTTGTGAAGTGACTATTTCTTGGTTCCACAATCAACACCCTTGGTACCAGCAGCCAGGAAATCAAGAGACAAATTGCATTGGGAAAGTCAGCTGTCAGAGACCCCTCCAAAGTACTAAAGAGCAACGACATCAGTTTGGAGACTAAGGTGTGCCTGATCCAGGCCGTAGTCTTCACAATTGCTTGTTATTCGTCAGAGAGCTTGACAGTGATTAGAAATGGTAGAAAGAGAATTGATGCCTTTGAGCTTTGATGCTAGAGAAGAGTATTGAATATACCGTGGACTGCCAGGAGAACAAACAGGTTGGTCCTAGAGAGGGTGAAGCCAGGCTGCTCCTTGGAGGCTAAGATTCTAAGGTTTTGTCTGACATACTTTGGGACTGTTGCAAGGAGGGACCAGTCCTTGGAGAGGGACATCATGCTTGGAAGGGTGGAGGGACAGAGAAAGAGGGATGCCATCCATGAGATGGATTGATACAGTGACTGGGGTAACGAAGGTAGATGTGTCAGAGAAGTAAAGTTGGCACAGGAGAGAGCAAGTTTCAGGACTGTTGTACACAGGGCCACTATGAATCTCAAATGACTTGATGACATATAACAACAACAGCAACAAGAATTTCTTGAGTATCAACTACATGCCTGGCATTGCTCAAGGGACAGAAATAAACTCTGAACAAACCAAGCAAATCTTGGTGGAGGATGGGCCGTTTTTCCAATAATCACACAATGTATGCAATTATAAAGGGCAAGAAACACAATGAAGATGAGAAGAAAGTAATGCAAAATAGGATAAAATAAACAACTTTATGTCAATACCTTTGAAAACTTAAATGAAATAAGTAATTATCTAGGAAAATTTAAACAAAATTATTGGTGAAGAGTTTAAAACATTAAATAATCCTGCTGTGATTTATAGCTTTGAAAAGCCAATGAAGGATTGCTGAGAGTTGGAACAAACTTGACAGCAATTTGAGTTTAAATAAATCAATAATTACATTAAAAAATTGAAACAGCAATCAGAAGTACTACCACCACCACTTCTACAAGCAGCTACTCCCCATATGCCTTGGCTCCTCATTCAACCCACCCTCCACCCCCTGCTTCCCATACACCCCATTCCACATATTCATAAATATAGGCCCAGATTCTGTTTCACACAGGTGAGTTCCAGTACAATTTGAATGGAGAATCCTCATCTTCAGATTATAAGAAACATGAGGGTTACAGAATAATTTTATAAAGTTATAATAATTTAGGCATTGTGATTATACCAAGAGCATGATAGGAAAATATCACTGATTACAGAAATTAAAAATCCTATATCACTATACAATAAACTTAGATTTATACACACGTATACACATATTATTGTAATAGTAAAAACAGTTACATCAAATAAAATGCAAATTATGGCGCCCCCGTTAGGGATATCAATGCTGATATTAGATGGATCCTGGCTGAAAGAAAAGAGGACCAGAAGGATGTCTATTTGTGTTTTATCAACTATGCAAAGGCATTTAACCGTGTCAATTAAAATAAATTATGGCTAACATTGAGAACAATGGAATCCCAGAACACTTGATTGTGTTCATGTAAAACCTATACTGAGACCAAGAAGCTGTTGTTCAAACAGAGCAAGGGAACACTGCATGGTCCAAAATCAAGAAAGGAATGTGTCAGGGATGTACCTTTCTCAATACCTTTCAATCTATTTATGCTAAACAGATCATTCAAGAGGCTGGACTCTGAAGAAGAGGGTGGTGTCAGGACTGGAGAAAGATTCGTCACCAAGCTGTGTTGTGCAGATGATAGAACCTTGCTTGCTGAAATTGAGAAGGACTTGAAACATTTGCTGCAGAAGATCAAGAACTGAGGCCTCTAATATGCCCTGTATATCAACATCAAGAAAGCAAAGATCCTCACCAGCAGGCCAATAGACAACATTATGACAGATGGAGAAATAATTGAGATTGTTAACAATTCCATTTTGCTTGGATCTGCAATAAGTACTCTTGTGACTGGCAATCAGAAAATCAAAAGACAAGTTGCATTGGGGAAATCTGCTGTCAGAGGCCTCTCCAGAGTGCCAAAGAGCAATTATAAGTAGTCTAGAGACTAAGATGAGCCTGATCCAGGCCATGGTCTTCTCAATTGCTTGCTATGCATCTGAGAGCTGGACAATGAATAAGGATGACAGAAGAAGAACCGATGCCTTTGGATTGTGGTGCCGGAGAAGCAGCCAGGAGAACAAACAGATCTGTCCTGGAGAGGGCAAAATGAGGTTGCACCTTGGAGGCAAGGATTCTTTTGAAGCTCTATCTCACATACTATGGGCATGTTGACAGAAGGAACCAGTCCTTGGAAAAGGACATCATGCTTGGAAAGATGGAGAGTCAGTGAAGGAGAGGAAGACCCCCAATGAGATGGATTGAAACAGTGACCGTAGCAATGGGCTTTAGTGTGTCAGAGATAAAGAGGATACACAGGGTAGGACAGGTTTCACATCTGTTGTTCATAGGTTTTCTACGAGTCATACTAGATTTGATCACACCTAACACCATCACTTCTTTTAGTGGAAAACATTTCTACTTTCTTTCTCTGGTATTTTTCTTTCTTACACAAGTTCTGGGCTTTTCACCCCTGTAGTTCTGTTTAAAAGTCACTTACATAAATACATAATATCCTTTAACATTTCATCTATCCATATATGTTGAAGGAGGGAAAGCTTATATTAGCTAAGAGCATTTAAAATTACAAAGGCTGAATTAAACACATTTCAGATCCTTAATTAGCTTCTTAGCCTCAGCACAGATCACAGCAGGAAAGGACAGAGTGTCTGGAGGCTGGCAGGCAGTAGTCCCGCACCTTAGACCAGGTTCTATAGCAAAATTAAAACATTGACGTGTGTGTGTGTGTGTGTGCAACACATGTAAGGATGGATGTATCATTCTTAGAGTCACATTGAAGTGTGTGTGTGTGCAACACGTGTAAGGATGGATGTATCATTCTTAGAGTCACATTGAAGTGTGTGTGTGTGTGTGTGTGTGTGTGTGTGTGTGTGTGTGTGTGTGTGAGTGACACGTGTAAGGACGGATGTATCATTCTTAGGTGCCATCAAGTCACATACAACAGAATAAAACAACCACCCAGTCCTGTGCCATCCTCACAGTAGCTGTTATGCTTAATAAACCCATTGTTGCAAACACAACGTCTAAACGATTCATTCAGGTCCTTTTTCGCTGGGCCTCTACTCTCCCAAGCATGATGCCCTTTTCTAGGGACTAGCCCCTCCTGATACAATTTCTAGAATATGTGAACCAAAGTCACACTATCTTTGCTTCTAAAGAGCTCTTTTGTGATCCCTTTTCCAAAGCAGATTGTTTGTTCTTTCGGCAGCCGTGGGCTATGAGATGTTCCTTGCTAACATCACAACCAAAGCTTCAGCTCTTCTTTGCTTTTCCTTATGTGGGCATCATTGACTACGAGAAAGCTTTTAACTGTGTGAATCACAATAAATTAAGGTAACACTGAGAAGTGTGTAAATTCAAGAACACTTAATTGTGCTCACATAGAACCTGTACAGAAACCAAGGAGCAATAGTTCAAACAAAACAAGGGAATACAACACATTTAAAATCAGAAAAAGTGTGTCAAGGTTGTGTTCTTTCTTTACACCAACTCAATGTGTAAGTTGAATAAATAACAATAAGCTGAGATATATGAAGAAGGATGTGGAATCAGTACTGGAGGAAGATTCAGCAAAAACTTGTGTCATATCAACAACATAACCTTGGTTGTAGAATGTTAAAGTAAGCTGAAAGTGCTTAGTGAAGAATGTCAAAGACTATAGTCTTCAATATGGAGTACTTCTCAACACCAAGAAAACAAAATTCCTCAGCACTGGACCAATAGGCAATATTATGATAAATATAGTAAATATTGAGGACATCATGGATTTAATTTTATTTGGACCCAGAATCAACACCCATGGAAGTGGTAGTCAAGAAATGAAAAGTTATATTGCATTGGGAAAGTTTGCTGTCAAGGACTTCTTAAAATGAGCAAAGGTGTTAGTTGGGTTTGTGGTTTTTTTTTTTTAAATTAATTTTAATGAACATTTACAGAGATTTTGGATTTCCATTCATTCATTGTTGAACTTTTCAAAGGTGTCAGTTTTTAAGACTAAGGTACACCTAACCCAAGACATTATATCTTCAACTGCTACTTGTGCATGGTGCATGTGAAATTGAAATAAGGAGTAAGGAAGACTGAAAAACAATCAAAGCCTTTGGATTGGAATATTGCAAAGAATATTGAACATATCATGGACTGACAAAAGAACAAAAACATAAGTCTTGGAAAAAGTAAAGCCAGAGTATTCCTTAGAGGCAAGGATAGTGAAACTTTGCCTGTCATGTTTTGGGCATGTTTTCAAGAGGGCCTAGTCATCGGAAAGGGAACCCTGCTTGGAAAAGTAGAAGAAGTAAAGGCCAGGAAGTCCTTCAATGAGGCAAAATGACACAGTGGTTGCACCAATGGCCTCAGCCACAGTAGAGGTTGTGAGGATGGCACATGGTCAATCTTTTGATTATAGGGTTGCTATGAGTCGCAGCTGACTCAATGACACCCAATAACAGCAACATTCAGTGTCCAACTTTCCCATCTGAAGCAAATGAAAAAATGATGACCAGGTTAACTAATAGAGGTTATTACCAACACGTGCAAAACAATTTCCACATGGTACGAAAAAAGCACATGTAAAAAAAAACCCATACTAGAAAATTTTCAAGAGAAAATGTTGTACACAGATATGAGACCATTTCCATCTGGTCAGTTCTGAATCTTGGTAATCCCAAGCGAGTCAGAACAACCGAGCTCCACAGGTTCTGGGGACGGACTTGCTTTGGAAGCAGTCTGCCAGTGCTTAATTCTGAGGCAACTTTGGGTGGGTTTGAACTTTTAACATCTTGGTTAAGAGCTGAGCTCACTAACAATTCACACAATTCAGAGATTTTTTTAAAAGTAAGAAAAAAATGTATGACTTTCATGTAGGAATAATTTTTATAAGACACACACAAAAGTATATATGGTATAGGAAAGATAGATAAAGCTGACTACAATAAAATAAAATTTCTCTATGACAAAAGACAAAGTGAGGATATAGGTCACAGATTAAGAGAAGCAATAGCTGTAATAACTATCATTTCCAGAATAGATGAAGAATTCCTACAAGCTGGTAGGAAGAAGATAAAACATTCAATAGACTAAAAGGACAAAGAATATGAACAGATAACTCATCAGTAAGAAAGCCTGCTAAGTAAATAAATATATGAGAAAATGCTCGATCTCACGATGAATCAGGGAAAACCAAACTAAAACCATAAGATGTTCTTTCACATCAACACAGGCAAACATTTTAATGTCTGATGATACTGCGAGTGGCAGAACAGAAACACTAGTATGCTCTGTGTAACTGTAAGCAGAAATCCTTAAAGAAATGCTGCAGTGTATCTGGTAAAATTGGAGATGTGTATGCCCTAAGCAAAAGCAGTTCCACTGCCTTCAAGCCAACTCTGACTCACCGTGACGCCACAGGACAGAGGAGACGTGCCCCATGGGGGTTTCAAGGCTGCAAAGCTTTACGGGAGCAGACTGCATCACCGTTCTCCTACAGGGTGGCTGGTGGGCTGGAACCACAGACCTTCTGGTGAGCCCTGGAACTCTTTAAGCACTTCTCCACCAAAGCTCCTCCTTATACATGCATGTCCTTCCTTCCTATAGAGAGCTCTGGTGGCCTACTGGTAAGAAGCTGTGCTGCAATCCTGAAGGCATGTGGTTCAAGTCCACCAACTGTTTCAAGGGAGAAAAATGGGCAATCCCCTCTCATGTGATTAAAGGCCTCTGAAATCCCACTGGAGCGTCAGCTATTGGTCAGTTCTGACTTGAGAGTACACAACCACAACCTTCCTATAACTCTACAATACTGTACCAAAACTATCATATATGTGTGTACTAAAACAGGTACAAAAACATTGATTGGATTATGGGTTGTAATAACCCCAAAATTCTATCAATTAGTTGTCATGTTCAACAGTGAGTAACAGAGATCTGCTTATGTAAATGTGTATTCTCTGGCTTTAAATAAAAAAGTGCCATGGCTAATATGGAGGTTCCTACAAGTCACCAGCATGATGACTGTATTGTAATAGGTCACAATATGTTGTAATATAAGCATGCGACCGCACTGAGGTCTCGGGAAGGCTGGGAACTACAGAGGAGCTCTGATGGTGTAACAGTTAAAGCACTCAGCTGCTTAAAGGAAAGCCAGTAGTTTGAACTCACCAGCCACCCTGCTGGAGAAAGATACGGCTGTCTGCTTCCGTGAAGATTCACAGCCTTGGAAACCCTGGGGGGGAGTTTTATTCTCGTCTTGGTGGCCCAGTGGCCAAACATTCAAGTGCTATCTGAAAGATCAGACTTTCAAATCCACCAACTACTCAGTCAGAGAAAAAGGAGGCTTCTGCAAAGGTTTGTAAGCCTTGGAAACCATGGGGAGATTCTACTCTGTATTGTAGGATCATTGTGGTAGGGGAGGCTTGGAGATGGAGCCTTTTACCCACGAGTATTGCTGTCCTGCAAAAATGTACAGTTCTCTTATCAAGGAGAGGAAAGAGTTATTTGCAAAGCAGCCAATCATCTTGCCATTTTACCTAAGTGCTTATTTCAGGAGAACAGGCAAATAAATTGCTGTATATTTGTACAATGGAGTACTATATAGTGGTTAATATGAAAGGAAGAGAGCACCATGAATTCATATGGTTAATCCTCAAAACAAAATCCCTTGCCTGAAAAATCAAGTTGTAGAATGATTCAAACTATATGATACCATTTATATAAAAGTTTAAAAGCCTACAGAACAGCACTGTATCTTTTTATGGCTACATAAAATACGTATGTTGGCAAAGTATAAAACCATGACAGTTACCTCTGCGGAGGGAGGGCCAGAAAAAGAATCAGAAACAGAGATATCAAAGATTCCAATTCTATCGGAAATGCTTTCTTTTCTCACAAAGTATTAGCAGCAAACAACAAAATGCCATAAGTTGTTAAAGTTGAGTCATGTGTATGAAAAGGACAATCAGTACATGAACTAAGCAAATGTATGGTGATCAAAATTGGTTGGTGGTTGTCAGGGTTAGAAGGAAAGGGACGTGGTGGTGTAGTGAGTTAAGTGCTGTGCTGCTAACCTGAAGGTGGGCTGTTCAAGCCCACCAGAGGCTCCATGGGATGAAGATGGGACAATCTCCTCTCACTGTGATTTACAGCCTTCCAAACCCTACGTGGTAGTTCTACTTTGCTATTTAGGGTTGATATGAGCCCACACTGACCCGATAGCAGTGAGTTGAGGGATGGAGAGTGGTCTAGTGGTGCATTGGTTAAACACTTTTCTGCTAGGAAGTTGATGCTTCAAATCCACCCAGAAGCTCCATAGCGGGAGCTCGGGTGATCTGCTCCATAAAGGTCACGGCCTCACGTTCCCTGTGGGGTTTTACTTTGTCACATGGAGCCGCTATGAGTCACACTCGATTTGGTGGCATCGAACAACAGTAAGAAAGCAAAAGTCCTCACAAGAGACCCACTAAGCAGCATTATGATAAATAGTCGCCTCATATAGGGAGCTCTGGTGGCCTAGTGGTGCCAACTCAAAATCACCCAGTTTAAATCCTCCAGGTGCTCAACAGGAGAAGGGTGGGCAATCAGCTCCCACGTGACTTACTGCCTCTGCAAATCCAGGGGAGACTCAGCTGTGGGCTGCTTCCAACTGCACAGCAAACAACAATCCACACTCATACACTCAATGGCACATAACAACAACATACACATGTAACAGTCAGACATCAAATAAGGAAAACCACAAGGTCCTCCGTAGGCCCCTGTAAGGACAGCCTCTCAGAGTGACCACCCTTGGGAGTTCTGGTGTTGCTAGGTACCATTGTGTATCCTGACTCATAATGAACCCATACGCCGGATAGCACTGCCCTCACGTGGCTTCACTTCACTGGCTGAAACCTTTCTTGAAACAGAGTAGCAGGAAAGACCTTTATCCCACTGTGTGGGCCACCCTGTCCATTAGCAATCAAGGGCCTAGCCATTGCACCACCAGAGCCCACCATGCCTCCTCTACTATCAGAGTCATGCTACTTTTCCCACTTGTTCATAAACAGGCACACCTCGCAGTATTACACGTCTTTTACTGCACTTTGCAGATACTTAGTGTAATTGGAGTTTTGTGTCATCCCTGCACGGAGTAAGTCTCTTGGTGCCGTGTTCCCACCAGCTCATGCTCACTTCGGGTCTTTGTGCCATGCCTTAGGTGTCCTCACAGTATTCCAAACTGTCTTCATAATACTGTGGTCCACCTGCGAGACTACAGGATAGCATAAACACAACTTTCACATGTACCAAGAAAGCAAATATTTGTGTGACTGGCTTTATTTTGGTATTAACTTTGTTGTACTGGTCCAAGAATCCAAACCATCTCCCGGCAGTGCTGGCAAGCACAGCATGTACACACACACTCTTGTTGACACTTCCTTCTTGTTCTTGACACCCTGTGAGCTTCGTCTTGATCAGCTGTTTTCTGTTTTCCTGCATGCTGATTTGACCTCTGGGCAGGAGTTCCACATTCAAGGTAAGAAGAACTTAGTTCACTTCCCTGGCCAGTGAAACAGCCAGGGGGAGGTGCTGAGAGGTCAGCTGTTTTCAGGATCCTCCTGTGGCTGTTTGGGGAGCTGGTGTCCTGCCGACAGCTGTGCGTGGATTTGACGAGGTTCCCCAACTCTCTCCCGGCTCTCTGTTTCCATTTCCCTCACCTGATGTCTACCTTAAATAAAGTAATAACCTAGTGTCAGGGGCTGCAGGAGATGCTCCTGTCACAGCTCTCAGACAGCTCAGCAGGGGTGTTAAACGAATTAAAGCTAAAAGGGGAGATGTCGGTATTATTTTTAGACACATGTCCAAGTTATGCCTCCCCTAAGGGCCCCTGGTTCCAGTCCCAGCAATTGTTACCATTAACTCATTCTTTTTAAATTCATTTTAATGAACATTTACAGAGATTTGGGGTTTTCTTTCATTCATTGTTGCACTATTTTCTCTACCCTCCTCCCCAGTTCGTTCTTCTCCCCCCCCCCGAAAGTCTGTTTTAATTGTCCAATTGCCACAGTGCTTGTCAAAGCCAGTTCTGATTAATCTCCTTTGTCAGTGTGTCCTTTGTCATTCCCTATCACCCCTTCTTGAGAGAGACTTCACCCTGATTCATAGGAAAAAGGGGACGGCGTATTCTCTTAGCTACTTCCTGCTGTAAAGGGACGCTGTAGGTTTCATTAACTCATTCTTATATTGTCATCAAATGTTAAAAGAGGGTGGCACTAACTGCCCAGGGGGTTGGGATAGCTTGGAGCCCAGAGTCATGAGGTGATGCTGACCATGAGAGAAGGGCAGTGCTCGCTGCCTGAGTGAAGCTGACTCTGTATCTGAACGAGGAAGAGACTGCAACTTTGTCTGCAAAGCAGCTAGAGCAGCAGAAGGTCGCTCCTTGTACAGCGGAACCCAGCTGCATTTGATCAAGGGTAGAGTCTGTTTCCTGTCAATCCCATTGGACCCCGTGAAGGAGGGAAGAATCAGGACTCTGGAGGCATGAGGGATGGAGAAGCAGCAAGCTGTTGATGAGATGCCAGCTGAATTATGGAGAGCCTGTCCAGAAACCGGGGGGAGAGGGTGTACTTGAGGACTAGCCAAGAAGTGAAAGGCAATAAATTACAGAGGCTGCTGAGAAGAAGGATCTGTTAGTGAGAAGAACTTGGAACTGAGAGTCTGGGAAGCGAGAAGAGGGAACATGGAGTTGGATTTTGATGCTGCGGTGTCAAAAGTTGTAAGAAGACAGCTGGCACCAGGGTCCCTGGCAGTGCTCCTCTGCCGGCAGTTCCCTGGGGCCAGGCGAAGCAGTCCAGCTTTCGTCTTTGCCACCTGGAGTTAGGAGACAAAATCTCCTCTGACAACGAGAGCCACTTGTACATTTATCAAACCTTCAATCTATAAGAGTCTGCTGGCACCAAGGATTACCAAGCAAGATGCTGTTAAAAGCTAAAAATGCCCGAGGAAGGAAGGACACAGGCACTTTGCAGAATTCTCTGGAATCCAAAGTCCACGGACTTGCAGTTTTGCCTAAATCATCACTAATTAATACATTCTCACTTCCAACTGAAAGGAAAACAATTTGGAATTAAGTCGGCCGGTCCGCACATAATCACTCTCGTACCTCCTATGTATGTTTTGAAACGTGCACTCAAATTTCATGATCCGTTTATTTTACAAGATGGGTAAACTGCAGACAATTACGGCAATAATATGGCTGAGGTATTTGGCTTTTATTTCTTCACAGTAAATTGTGATTGTTCAAGCTTTCCTGGTAATGGTTTCCACTCTCTCTTGATTTCTTCTGTAACCTAGCAATAAATATGATTCTTTAAGGGGGAAAAATTTTTGGTTTATTATAATCATATTGCCCTTCCATCAGCAATATAATTAAATAACTTCATGGTAGGCACAACTCAATTAAGTTAATTACACGAACACAATATTCTATGGTACGTTTCTCTGAAAATATGGTGTTAAGCATATTAAATCTGTTGCATGTAATTTTTCTTTGTCTAAATTATAGATTGAGTTGAGTCCCCCCCAAATATGCTGTAATTCTTAACTTCTACACCTGTGGTTGTAATCTCATTTAGGAATGGTTGTCTTTATTGTGTTAATGAGACAGAATAAGTGTAGGGTGTATTTTAAAGGAATCTCTTTTGAGAAATAAAATATTAAGCAAGTAAGTTGAGCAAAGGTGAGATAAGATGGATGACAAAACTCACAGAGATCTCCAAGAAAATGGAAACAGAACCTGAAGAGATAGGGATGTTCCCCGAGAGCCCACAGAGTGGGAAAGCTTCCCCCTGAACCTTCACTCAGGATTTAGACTTCTAAAATCCTAAACTCTGAAAAAATAAATTTCTTTTTGTTAAAGATACCCACTTTTGGTATTTATGTTTTAGCAACACTACACAATGAAAACAGTCTGCTCCCAGGAGTGGGGCTCTACTGTGCTGCTGCTGTGTCCTGTTGATGTGTAGCCACCCATAACTGACCCTCCAGTGGGTTTTCAGAGACAGTAAATCACACAGGAGATTGCCCATCTTGCTCCTGTAAAGCAGCTGGTGGACTTGAATCACATATCTTTGTGTTGGCAGTGCAATTCTATACTACTTAGCTATCAGAGCTCACTAGAATTACTGTCATAAATGCCTAAAATACGGCAGTGGTTTTGGAGTTGAGAACTGCATAGAGGCTGGGAGAATTTTAAGATGCCGAAGGGGTTATTCCTTGGGAAAGGACATCATTCTAGGAAAAGTGGAAGGTCAGTGAAGGTAAGGAAGACCCGCAATGAGCTAGAGTGACGCAGTGATGGCAACAATGAACTTAAGCACAGCAGAGGTTGTGAGAATGGCAAAGGACCAGGTAAGGTTTCTATCTGTTGTACATGGAGCCACTCCTGAGTTAGAATAGAACTGTGATGGCACCTAACATCTTCAATACGTATGTTTGGGTTGTTTCTGATGCCAGTTTCCCTTGTTACGCTAAAAAAAGGTGAGATTAAAGTATAGTATATTTAATCCAATCTCTTTTGAGATATAAAAGAGATTAAATAAGCAAAAGAGAGATGAGGTAAATAGATGCCAAAACATATCTCCAAGGAACCAAGAAGCAGAGAGTGAAGAGGCAGCGAGCTTCCCCCAGAGCTGAGACAGAGAAACCTTCCCTGAGAGCCAGGGCTCGGATTTGGACTCCCAGTCTCCTAAACTGTGAGAAAATGAATCTCTATACGGATTGCACCATAGGCCCCCATTCGTGGTCTTTCTGCTATCTCAGCATTAGATAATCAAAACACTAGGCAAATAGAGCTCTCCAGATCACTGAGCAGGGATTCTGATTTTGAAAGATGCTGTCAAAGGATCCAAGGATTTAATTTCTTTGGCTTTTTTAATTATTATTATTATTAGAAGACAGTGGATTCTACACATAACTCTCAGTGCACCATCGGTGGCTGCAGTGTTTCAGGAATTCGTGAGCAGCTGGAATAAAGATTGAGCTTGAACCAGATCTCAGTTAGAGCTAGACCGCAAAGGTCTTCTTAGCCCAGCCCTCTTCCCTTTATTGCCTTTCCCTCTGCAATGTCCTCAGGCTATCTTGCCAGAAGCATTCTTGGACCTACAAAGAGGGGAGCTTGGTAGGCTGTTCACAGAGGTCCAGAAAGATTAAAATTTGAAGGTTACAGCCCTGTTCAGATAATCTTCCCTCGAAACTCCCTGAGCAGTTGAGACTAATATCCACAGACCTTTTGCCTGTTGGCGCTCTCCTGGGGGTGGTCGCACAATGTTCTTGAAAAATGTGTTTCAAGAAAATAGGCAATCTGTTCCTGTGATTTAAAGATTACTTTCCCAACTCTCACCTCTGCGGAGGTCTCAGCAGGACAATATGGGAATGTCACCTTGAGCTTTTCTACATGGTGACATGGGCAGCCTCACATTAATTAAGCTAGAGAGGTGCTCAACTAAATTGCCATTTGGAGAAGCTAAAATGAAATAGACTATTTTTGTTGTTTCTTCTTGAATTTTGAAATTCACGGAACATGAAGTTGTAAATTGAATTATGACCCCCCAAATATATATATATATATATAGTTGGCTGGCTGTGATACTTGGTGTTCTGTTGTTGTTGTTGATTGCTTTTGAGTCGAGCACGACTCATAGCAACCCTATGAACAAAGAGCTTGAAGCCCCTCTACAACTACCGACATTTATCAAAGTTCATAGAGTTTCTGGAGGCATGTTATTTAGGAAGTGGATGCCACTCTGCTTCCAATGTAATGATATAATAAGAAGTTATTTAATGACCATCATGATCTGATAAACCAATCAGTTGTAAAGAGATTAAAATAGGATGCAACACCCTCAGCTCAACAGCCTCTCTGATAGAAGGGGAGTTTTCCTGGGACCATCTTTTACCTTATGAAAGGGAGAGGGAGGGGAGGGGGAGGAGAAGGGAAGGGAAACGGAGAGGGAGAGGGAAAATGAAGTCAATAGAAAGAGGGACAAATTCAGTACCACCAAGAAACCAGAGTCAGAAGCGGAGAGCATCCTTCCAAAAAAGGTACCTATGCTGGTCTAGAACCAGGAGAGACAAAGAGAGGGAATGCCCTCCCCAAAAGCTAGTACCCTGTATTCAGAATTCCAGTCTCCTACATCCATACCTATTCAATCTGTATGCTGAGCAAATAATTTGCAAAGCCAGGCTCTATGAAGAAGGGTGTGGAGGAAGATTCATCAACAACCTGCATTAAAAACAAAACAAAACAAAAAAAACAACCTGCATTATGCTGATGATACAGCTTTGCTTACTGAAAGTGAGGAGAATATGAAACGCTTGCTGTAGAAGACCAAGAATTAAAGCCTTCTATATGGATTATACCTGTACATCAAGAAGACAAAAATCTTCACCATAAGGCAATCAGTGAACATTATGATAGATGGAGTAAAGATTGAAGCTATTAATGATTTCATCTTGCTTGGATCAATAATCAACAAACAACATGTTACCAGTAGCCAGGAAATCAGAAGATGTTTTATGCTGGGCAAGTCTGCTGTCAGGGACCTCTCCAAAATACTGAAGCGCAATGATGTCAGTTTGAGGACTAAGGTGTGCCTGGTTCAGGCCATTGTCTTTTCAATCACCTGCTCATCAGAGAGCTGGACAAAGAATAAGGATGACAGAAGAAGAATTGATGCCTTTGAATTGTGGTGCTGGAGAAGAGTACTGACTAGCCTGTGGACTGTCAAAAGAACGAACAGATATGTCTTGGAGAAAGCAAAGCCAGAGTGTTCCTTGGAGGCAAGAGTGACAAAGCTTCATCTTTCATACTTTGAACACGTAGCTAGGTGAGGCTATTCCTTGGAAAAGGATATCATGCTTGGAAAGATAAAGGGTCAGTGAAGGTGAAGATGGCCTTCAATGAGATGGATTGGCACTGTGACTTCAGCAATGGGGTCTAGTGTCTCAGAGATGGAGAAGACGGCACAGGATAGGGCAAGTTGTCTGTTCATAGGGTTGCTATGAGTCATACTTGACTCAACTACATCTAACAGCAACAAACTGAGACTAAACTCAAAGTGTCACAGTATGTCACACTCAATTGGATGACACACAACAGCAACAGATGTGGAGAAAGATGGGAAATCTCCTCCCAGGTCATTTACTGCCTCTGGAAACCTTCTGGAGGATCAGCTATGAGTTGGTTTCAACTTAATGGTTGTTGTTTTGTGCTGTTGAGTCACCTGCAACTCATAGTGACCCTATGTACAATAGCTCTAAACCCTGCCCTATCTTAAGCCAGTCTCACTGACTCTGACACACCTACTTTCTTTCATTACCTCAGTCACCAAGTCAATACATGTCATCCAGGGTCTTCATTTCCTGCACTGTAACAAAAACAATGACAACAACAACAACCAGTAACTTAATCCTACATCCTTAGAAGCCAAGATGGCCAGACTCCATTTCATATCCTTTGAGTATATTATCAAGAGGCATCAATCTCTGGAGAAGGACATCAAGCTTGGTAATGCACAGTGTGTGGGGGGAAGATATAGATTTGTCCAAGGTTGTTGTTGCTTGTGCCATTGAATTGCTGAGACTCATAGCAACCCTGTGTACAACAGCTCTGAACCCTACTCTATTCTGTGTCAACCTTATTGTCTCTGACACACCTACTCCCTTTGCCCCAGTCACTGAATCAATCCATCTCATCCAAGGTCATCCTCTCTTGCACTGTCCTGCCACACTTCCAAGCACAATGTTCCTCTCCAAGGACTAGTCCCTCCTTGCAACATCCCAAATATGTCAGACAAATCTTCAGAATCCTTGCCTCCAAGGAGCATGCTGGTTTCACCCTCTGTCCAAAGTAGCTTTGTAAATATTCACTCCTGTGTTTGTGAAAGGGAGCTCTGGTCCTGTAATCCGTAGTAAAATGTTCTGCTAATCCAAAGGTGTTATGTTGTCTCTCTGCTGGGTCAAATCCACCAGCAGCTCCCAATGCTTTTTACAGCTTCCGAAAACATGGAAGGTCAGCTCTGAGTCTGTTCCAATTTGACAGCAGTGATTTTTTTTTTCTGAGTGCTTGTGATTTATCTCTAGCACATGGGGCGGGGGTGGCGAAGGGCTTGGGCATGATTATTGGTTTTGATTTTCTTTCCAGTCATAATAGGAAGCAAACATAACAATCCTAATGGAGACCATTTGAATGTTCCTTCGCCGTGGATAACATCACTGATGGACGTGAACCTAAACTGCTGTGTAAATCTTCCCCCAAAGCACGAAGAAGTATTATTTCACAATGGAAAAACTTGAAGCGATTATCGGAAACCAGTGAAAGGGTGGTCTTACCAATCAGCTCCGCAGAGCTTTATCAGCGTTCTCTCACTCTCCACGAACTTGAAAGTCTTACTGAGATCCAGGGCCTTCCTCAGATTTTATTCTGTTGCTGTTCTTTCCAGCAAGTGTGTTTTCTGCAGAAGGAACCTCCCAGCGCCAGGAGGTCATCCTTCCTGGCCGCCCCTGGGATGGCCCCATCTGAAATTCGATCTCACTTCCCTCCTCCCCAGCCCTGATCACTGAGGTGGAGGCAAGCTCACACTCTGAGGCCAGAACAGCTGTTTAGTGACTCATGGGAATATCATATTTAACATGTTTCCCCCAGTGAAATGTATTTATTTGGATGACACATAATACTGTTTAAAAGCCAAGTCCACTGCTCTAACACTCAGCCCGTATGGAAGAGAACGGAGGAGTGGAGGGGGTTGCAGAATGAGCTCATTTGGGAAAGCCAGCTGGCGAAGGAGCCCTCTTGGGCCACTCATGCAAGATGCTCACATTGGAAGCATCAACAGGGAAATCTGTCTGTTAACCCATTGCTGTTGAGGCAGTTCTGGCTCAGAACGACTGTGTCAGACAGAGCAGAACTGTCCCCAGGGCTTCCAAGGCAGTAAGTCTTCCTTCTCCTGCAGAGCTGCTGGTGAGCTTGAACCTCTGACCTTCAGGTGAGAAGCTTGGCAATGGAGTCAGCACAGCACAAAGGGCTCCTTGAGTTCCAAACAAACTTCTTACCATAGTGATGAGCTCTATAGTGACCCCGGACAGAGAGTAGAAGTTCCCCATAAGTTTTACAGGGCTGTAAATCTTTGCAGGAACAGATGCCTCTTCTTCCTCTAGTGGGTGCCAACTGCAGACCTTTTGGTTAGCAATAGGGAGCTTCACCCTTGTGCTACCAGGGGCCCAGAGGAGCAGCGACAGAGTCCCAAAGTAGAGGCATAGGAAATAAAAAGCCGTTTCGTCACCAGCTCACCATTTTTCAGCATCTGTGGCTGAGAAATACTGTCACTGGTCCTGGGAGCTGGTGGCTCACAAGCATCTGAGAAGAAGAAGCCACAGTCATCCCTCATTTGCCCTGAGAGAGCATCTAAGGGAGTGATAACAGCTTCTCTCCTCTGCCGGTCAGCCTCAGGAAGGCAACGTCCATCAGCACCCCAACAGCCAGATGCTCTGCTCTGCAGATAGCAGGAAGCTGGTACCCCTTAACCTGTGCCCTCAAATTCAACTGTCTAATTGAGCAAGGATTCAGAAAATCCCCCCCCCCACCGCAATACAAAAACCAACATATATATATCAGTGATGGATAGGCAAACTTTTTATTTACTGTTGTTTTTGTTGTGTTGTGTCTTTTTTTTTAAACAAAAACTATTCCCTTAAAGTCTTTCTCAGAGTAATGATAAACCATAAAACCCACCCCACTACTGTCAGACTTAGTCTGACTCATCTTGACCCTGCAGGACAGAACAGAGCTGCCCTCGGATTTTCAAAGCTGCACTTTTCTTTAAGTGGAATTGGACTGTTTCAGCTTTCTCCCTGGGGCAGCTGGTAGATTTGAAACTGTGAAATCTTGGTTAACAACTAGACAATTAATCCCTTGCATATCAGGGCTCCTTTAAAGCAAGGACACTCAAAATTCACTGCTGTTGAGTTGTATCTGACTGACAGTGAAACTCCACCCTCCACGAATCCCATCTCCCAGGCTGTAAATTGTAATGGGAACAGATTGGCCATCTCTCCCTAGGGAACTGCTGATGGATTTGAACCACCACAGATATGTGGCCTTTGAGTCAGCCATACAACTGACTGGGGACTAATTAGGAAAGAATGTCTGCCTTGAGCCTTGTGCTGTTTTAAAGAATGATCTCTCTGGGATCAAATTGACAACAGCAACTCAAATGTTTAGATAGAAAGCCTAGTGCAGATGAGTTCGTGCTCACCAGGATGGAGGCACAGGTGATGAGGAGGAACACCAAGCACGAGGGTAAGAAAGGTCTACAACTTGAAGAATGTAATCTGTGCTACTGAGTTGTATGTGAAGAAAAAGTTTGACTTACCTGCGTTCTGCTGCATATATTTTCAACACCCCCCCACACACACACCCACCCACACACATACCCATACTTTAGGCATGTTGTCAGGAGGGCCAGTGCTTGGAAAAACACATCATGCTGGGTATGTTTGTTGTTGTTGTTGCTATGTGCCATCAAGTCATCTGCAACTCTACGTACAACAGCTCTGAAGCCTGCCCTGTCCCGAGCCAGTCTCAGGACACGCCTACGCCCATTGCCCCAAGAGAGTCAATGCAAGAGAGGACCACTCTTAAGGAGATGAGGTGGCACAGTGATTGTAACAATGAGCTTGAACATGGTGCAGATTGTGGGGCTGGCACAGGATAGGGCAAGGTTCGTAGGATCACCATGGGGCACCTAAGAACAACAGCAATACACATGTATATAAAAATATTTGCCATTTCAGCATTGTATTTATTCACTTTTAACTTTCAATTGTGAGTGACATTTTACAGAGCAAATCAGTTTGTCACTGACAAACTGTTTTGACTGGTGACATTGACCGTAGTCTCTACATTGAAACAGTGTTCTTTCTATTTCCTTTGTTTGGTTTCCATTCATCCTTCAGTCTTACCCCTCCCTTCCTTCTGAATTTTTTCCCTTGGAAAACACTGTCATTTTGATCATATTTGGTTGGTTGTTCTAAGAAGTATATACTACCCTGGTTTTATTGTTTACCTTATAAGCTTATTTGTTGTTTTACTTCAATAATTTTACATGTGTTCATCAATTATATTAAAATAATGTGATTATATCAATGATACATAAATCATAGTGTATTACCATCATCATTATATATTTCCAAAAATTCTACCATCATCTCTAACAGAAACTCAGTGCCCCCAAATTCATGACCCTACTTTTCTTCTACCCCTCGTCACTACCAATAAACTTTGGTTGATATACCTTCATTTATGTAGGCTCATGGTTGCTCATAATTTAATTATATCACTCAACATCATTTTTTAAAAGTCCTGTTATGTTGAACAGTGTATCAAAACTGTGCTTCTGTTTAAGGCCAAGTATGACTGCATTGTCGAGATGAACCCTATTGCTTTCATCCATTCACCTGCTCATGGACACTAGGGCTGTGTCCATTTTTGGTTACTGTGAATAATGCTGCCATGAACGTTGTTGTTGTTGATTGCCTTTGAGTGGAGCACGACTCATAGTGACCCTCTGAACAAAAGGCCTGAAGCCCCTCGACAACTATCGCCATTTATCACAGTTCATAGAGTTTCCAGAGGATGCCACTCCTGCTTCCAAGCCATGAACATTAGTGCATACTTTTTTTCCTTGCATTACTGATTTCAGTTCTTCTGAGTGTGTACATACAGCTGTCACATGACAATTCTGAAGATCCCTGGTAGCATAGCATGATAAGCACCGAGCTTTTAACAGAAAAGTCATCTGTTCAAATGCATCAGCCACTTTGCAGCAAAAATATGAGACACTTTTTCCTCATGTTAAGATTTATAGCCTCAGAAACTCTAAGGGACAGTTATAGTCTGTCCATTCCAAGTTGGAATGAACTAAATAATAATGAGTTTTAGAACAATTTTAACTTTTTGAAGACCTGTCAATTCCTTTTCCACTAGCAGCTGCCCCATCTTGCATTCCCACCAACAATGCGTGAGGATTCCTGTGCTCTTCTTGGCGATGGCTGGAACATCACCAACTAGCATCCTGGGAGGCTGTCATCAAGAGTTTCTTATTAAGTATATCAACTGAACTTGAACCACTTTGATGCCACTTTGCTTCTCTCTGTCCACTTGCGAAGTATCTACAGAACTTGCTGTTTCTATGGCATTCATTTTCCCCATCTCTGCACATTCATCTAGGAGTTCTGGTGGTACTGTTAAAGCATTGATCTCCTCATCAAACTTGGACGGTTTGAAATGACCAGATACTTCACTGGAGAAAGAGGAAGTTGTCTGCTTCCATAAAGACTTACAGCATTGGGAACTCTACGGGCAGTTCTATGGCTGATTCTGAGAAGAATGGGAATCTCAGAACACTTGATCATGCTTATGCAAAACCTATACTTGGACCAGGAGGCTGTCATCAGAACAGAGCAAGGAAACACTGCATGGTTCAAAATTGTGAAAGATGTATGCCAGGGATATGCCCTATCCCATACCTTTTCAATCTATATGCAGAACAGATCACCCAGGAAAATGGACTCTATGAGGAGGAATGTGGCATCAGGATTGGAGGAAGACTCATCAATAACCTGCGTTATGCAGATGACACAACCTTGCTTCCTGAAACTGAGGAAGATCTGAAGTGCTTGCTGCAGAAGGTCAAGGACTGTACCTTAAATGTTCATTGAAGCTCAACGTTGAGAAAACAAAGATTCACACCACTAGGCTGATTTGGCAGCATCTTGACAGATGGTGAAGGAATTGAGATTGTTAACAGCTTCAGTTTTCTTGGCTCCACAATCAGCATTCTCGGTATTAACATCCAGGAAATCAGAAGACTAATTTCATTGGGAAAGTCTGCTGTCAGAGACCTCTCCACAGTACTGAAGAGCAACAACGTCAGTCTGGAAAGACAGTTGCTCCTGATCCAACCCTTGGTCTTCACAATCACTTGCTATGCATCAGAAAGCTGGACAATCAATGACTAGGGATGATAGAAGGAGAATTGATGCCTTTGAGCTGTGGTGCTGGTGAAGAGTATTAAATATACCATGGACTATTAAGAGAACAAAAAGGTTCATCCTGGAGAGGGTGAAACTGGGCTGCTCCTTGGAGGCAAGTATTTTGAAGCTTCATCTGACATACTTTGGACATGTTGCAAGGAGAGACCAGTCCTTGGAGAGGGACATTATTCTTGGGAGGTTGAAGGGACAGAGAAAGAGAGGAAGATTTTGGATGAGATGAATTGGTTCAGTGACTGGCAAAATGAGGGTAGGTGTGTCAGAGACAATAAGATTGGCTCAAGATAGAGCAGGGTTCAGAGCTGTTGTACATAGGGTTGCTATGAGTTGCAAGCAACTCAATGTCACATAATAACAACAACTACAACAAGGGTAGTTCCACTATGTCCTTCAAAGTCACCATAAGTCAGAACAGACTCAATATGACAAGTTAAGTTCTAGGTTTTGGTTCTTCTGTCTGCACTTCTCACCTCCCATGGCCCCCTACACTTGTAAACAATATTGACTAAAGTTGGCCTGGGACATTCTTCTGGGAGCCTTGTGCTTTCCCCCTTTCTCCATCCAGAAGGGATTCTGTTCCTTCATCCCTGGCATTGGCATCTTTCTCTCTACCACTGTGTCCCAACAGTCCCATCTCAATTCAATGGAGGCTCAATTATTTAAAAAAGCCTTTGGTGAATAACATTTCTAGACATTTTAAAAATTTAAGCAGATGCTTTGTCAAAGCTTTTATAGCTGTGGGACTTTTATGCCCCATGGTTGTGGCACCTCTAGACATCTAGAAAGGGTGACTGTATACAACAGGACCACAAACAGCACTTGATTATCCTGGGAGCTGATTATGAATAATAACTAAGAGTACAGGGAACAATGCAGCACAGAAAGCTGCCCTCTTCTGCTATTTCTTTCACACTTTGTAGAATCGGCCTCAGAATGAAGCCATAAGAGTGTCCTTTCTCCTTCCACAGGCTCCCTCCCTCTCCCCTGTTTATCTTTTTCCCAGTGCAGGGTCTCTGTGCCCCAGCTTCGGGCTCTCTGTGCTGTCACAGCCATGGAGATGATATTCCTTATTCTATCCTGGAGAAGTCATCACATTTCTCCGTGGGAGAAGAGATGATGTTGGTGATGGTGATGTGACAGTGACGGTGACGATGGTGATGGTGATGTGACAGTGATGGTGACGATGGTGATGGTGATGGAGGTAGTAATGATTACGGTGCTGATGGTGGTGACTATGGTAACAATGGGAATGATGACAGTAAGAACTGTGATGAAGGTGATGGAGATAGTCCTGATTATGGTGGTGACTACGATATTGATGGTCATGGAGGGAGAAATGACTGTGGTGGTGATGGTGGTGATAAAGGTGATGGTGATAGTGACGGCAGTGATGGTGATGGTGATGGAGATTCTGGTGAAGATGGTGGCAGTGATGATGATGACGACGACGACGACAACGACGGTAGCAGCCATTAACAGTGCACGTCACTGTTCTTAGCTTTTGCATACATTAACTCATTCAGTCCTTACGGCAGTTTTTTGCTGTATTATTTAAAATGTCAACCTGGAATTGAATCTACCATCATGATTCAACTTCCAGCCAAACAATGTTGTTGTTATGTGCGATCCACTTGACTCGGACACACAGTGACCCTCCACACAACGGGGGAAACTGTGTTTGGTCTTGTACCATCCTGATTCTCTTTTGTGCTTAAGCTCCTTGTTAAAGCCACACTGTCAATCCTTCTCCTTAAGGGACTTTGCCTCCATCTTTGGCCCTCCACCTCTCTAACCATGCTGTCCTAGGACTGGCTCCCCCTGACACCATACCCAAAGTTTATGGGACGAAGTCTCACTATCCTTGCCTCTAACACCAGGGAGGCACTCAGTACTTAAAATAACCAGCTAGACAAGATCAAAAGGGCAGAATTTGTCCAGAAAGAAAATTTAGAAGGCCAGAAGGGGCAGAACAGAAGGATGAACAGACATGTAAATGTGGAGAAGAAGAGGAAGAGTGCTGTTACTCTGTGAGGACAGCAATCAATGTCATGAGGCAAAATGTGTATCAACTGCTGAATTGAAAACCAATTTGGTCTATAACCTTTCACTCAAATTAGAGTACAAAGTTTTTTAAAAGGCCAACATCATTTTGCATATGAGTCAGATGAGGCACAGGGGAGTTAAGGAACATCCTGAAGTTCACACACCTCATAAAGGCAGAACTAGGATTAAACCCAGAGGGTCCGACTGCAAGGAGCCCTGATGGTGCAGTGGATAAGTGCTCAGACAGTGGTTCAAACCCAGACTGGCTTCTCCACACAGAGAAAGACCTGGTAACGTCTTCTTCCATAAAGATTGTTGTGCTGCTTTTAGAGACCTCCAATCATTTCGAGCTTACAGCAACCTCCCATGGAACAGTCATCACCCGGCCTGAGCCTGTGCCATCCTCACAACAGTGGTTATGTGTCAGCCCATGGTTGCAACCCCTGTGTCTTATCTTGGGGGGGGGTCTTCCTCGTCTCTGCTGATCCTTTACCAAACCTGATGTCCTTCTCCAGGGCCTGGCCCCTCCTGATAGACCAAGCTTTGCCATCCTCACTTCTCGGGAGCATTTTGTGTATGCTTCTTCCAGGACAAACCGCAAAGAAGGATTTGATTATCCATCCCACCAGAAATCCATGGAAAAATGAACTAGTGAAAAGCCTACTGGTAGCTGTGAAACCCATAAGGATCAGAGCCCAGAAACCCCTTTGAGGAAGATCTATGCTGTGGCCTGGGGTCTCCGTGTCAGGACTGACTTGATGGCACCTGATGACAACCTCAGGGAGTCTGCCCCTGGAGCACACGGTGTAACCACAGTACTAAAGACACACCGTGTTTCCAAGTGGAGAACCCACCAGCAAGCCAGCTTTCCTGTTAAGGGCAGCTCTGAGTATTAGCAGCTCAGTGGTGGAAGTGTTCACCCAGGAACCAGACTTCCTGCAAGGTGCCATCAGGTGGATTCTGATGAAAAATGGGCCCATGGGATAGAGCTTCCTAGGCCACGGTCCTTAGTTTACTGTTAATTAGGGAGTGCTGGTGGTGCAAGGATTACACGATGGCTGTTGACCAAAAGGTCAGAAGGTTCAAGCTCACTGCCCTGATGCTGGGGAGGCTGTATCCACACCCACCGCCCCGCTGCCAGGGAGGCTGTATCCAACTCCTGTGAAGATTTACAGCCTCAGATGTCCCACTAGATTGGTACTACACCCCCTATGGGCTTGTTCCCAACAGGCATAACTCTGCAGCAGTGTTTGATTTTTAAAAGTTTTTACTATCCCTTATGTTAAATGAAATCTTCCTTCCAAGAAGCTTAGGGGAAATGGCCCTTACAAGGGAGGGTGGTGGGACTTGGCCTTCGTTGTTTTGTTCACGAGAAGTGTGGGCAGGGAGAGTCACTGGAGACTAAGGGACAGAGTCCAGCCACACCTGGTTCCCAAAGGAGCAGGCCTGACAGACAAACAGAAGCGGCATGGTTTGGAGAGCACAGAGAAAGGCTGCCTCCCTGGTCTCCCAGCTCTCCGGAAGACGCTTCAAGGTGGGCCTCACTGCCCACCGGGACCCTCAGGCTCTGCAGACCTCAGCCGACCAACCACTGCTTCCAGACGGAGCGGCTGATCCTGACCACCACTTACTACCCGCCAGGTGCGCTCCCACTGAGCTAATCCTCAAAGCTGGCTTTCGAGTGAGGCGTGATTATCTTCACTTTACAGGTGAGCAAAATGATGCTCCAGAAAGCTCTGCAAATCGACTCCACGCTCCTGTCGTCCAAGTTGGTGGCAGAGCTGGGCTGTGAGCCAGACCGGCGTGACTCAGAAATCCCACTTTTCTGCAGCTCTGTCGGCCGCTTGCAGGACGTTATGGATTGATTGGGGCCACCCGTTTCACTTTACGCACACGCCAGCCTCGCCCTTGAGGACGCCAACACGGCCATCAAGTACGCTTTCTCTGGGCAGAATCCGCGGCCCGCGCCAGCCCCCACTTGCGTTCACTCGCTGCCCTGTGGGTTGTTTTTCCGTCTGCTCGTGGCTTCCCATCTTTATTTCTCTCGCCATCCAAGTGGGCCAGATGGAGCCTGAGGGCTGACTCGTGGAGCTGCGATTCCCCAAGCCCCGCTGAGCTGCTCTTAGGCCGGAGTCACATCTGTGCGCCCACTTCCTCTCCAGCCCAGCACCGCCTGCACTGACAGGTCCCCACTCCCGCGGCCACCCCCTATTCGCTCCCCCAGCTCTCTCAGGTGGACGCCATCTGCTTGTCATGATTTATCCGCAGTTGCTCCCATCCAATCTGGTTTAGAACATCCTAGGAGTGACCGCGCATTAATCCAGCACCTGGCTGCTTGAGCAGAGGGTCTCAGAGCCCCTGTGGACCGAGGCTGGACGTCTGTGCAGGCTGCTGGCAGTTCTCTCGTCCTTCCTCCTGTAGGGAAAGGAAAGGGGCAACTGGGTTGGTGATTTGGGTGCAGAACGCAGTGGGTTAAACTGAAAGCTTGGCTGTTCGAATCCATCAGATGCAACAGTCGGCTTCCCTGAGTGAAGAGTCACAACCCCAGAAACCTAAAGGGTCCTTCTGCTGGCCGGGAGGTTTGTGGTTGGTTGGAAGGACCCAATGGCAGCGAATTTGGGAGCTCTGGTGGCGCAGTGTGGTCTGCATTGGCCTACTTACCAGAAGGCTGGACCTTCAAGTCCACCAGCAGCTCTGAGAAAGCTGAGGCCACCCGTTTTCACAAAGATATACAGACTTGGGAGCCCAACAGGCAGTTTGTGCATGTTTTGAGTCAGAGGACTGGAGGGCAGGAGTCCACAGCTTTGGTAGGATGGGGATCTGCGTGGTGATCTGAAGACAGTGCTTTCAGGATGGCGAGTCAGGTGGTTCAGTTCCACACTTTACATCTGTGGAAGCTGCCTGGCCACTTTCCTCCCCTTTTATGAGTGTCCCTTCCCTCAATCTACACACACACACACACACACACACACACACAC
>NW_006399830.1:2309788-2322540 GCF_000299155.1 Elephantulus edwardii
TTAAAAAAATACTGCAGATATACTACAATGAAGATGTGAGAGTAGATTTTAAAGTCTTATCACCAGATATGTTTTAGAAAATAGATCTTTGACAAAACCCCAATATATAACATGGCAAACCAGCAAATTATTAATAGAAATTATTGTAAGGTTTTAGAATTAAATTAGCTTCTGGGGTCAAAGGGGCAAAGAGAATTTTTAGAAACACAAGTCTTTTCAGTGGCATTTGTAGATAGCAACTGAAGTCTTATTTTAACCTCACCACTCATGTAATTGTAATTTTTTTTTTTTAATTTTTGAAGCAACACGTCCATTTTGAAAATTGAGACTTAGACCGAGAAAAGATTTCAAGTGGATGCTGGGGAGGAAAACGGTAACAGTTCCGTGCTTGCAACTGCCTTTCCATGAAAGGTGTAAGAATTGCACAGGGTCGGACTTGACAAAGTGTGAGGTAAACAAAGCCATGAGTATTAAAGTTTCAGCTCTAGTGATTAGTAGGGAAGCACAGTATACTGAGCACAGCAGGGTGGAGCTCAAGGTACTTGGGTCTCCGACTGTGTTTATTATCCAGTATCAGTATGGAAATATATGCCTGACTACATTTATGGTGCCATTTAGAACTTTAAAATAGGCTCTTACACTCAGAAAGAGGCTACTAAATTACTCACCCTGTAAGGTTTGATTAGCATAATGCTACCATTACGTGTCTTATCAAGAGGACGTTTCCATTGTTGGGCATGTGTTCTGAAGAGATGTTCAAGAGTACGTTTTCATGATCCAGTGTCGGTCCCAAGCAGCTCACTTTCTACACTTCAATGGAAGACTTCTGAATATCAGACTTCTGATACATTCCTTTGTATCATTTGCACAGTCAACTTCTGCAGATATGAGCTCTCCTCTTGTTGATGAATTTGGTGTGTCCTGAGACATATACCTGCTCTTCTGCTGGTTAACCGCCAAATACTTTTCGTTTGCTCTTACCTTTGATGTCAACTTTACGGAAGCAAAGCATAATCATCAATGGCTAGAGAGCTATATATATATATACTGGAACCTTCCTATGGAATCAGGACTCCTTATGTCTGCTTAGATAGTGCTGCTGTGATGGAAATATTATATGTGGGGAGCTTTAATGAACAGAAATTTATTTTCTTACCATTTAGAAAGCTAGAAGTCCAAGTTCAGGGTAAGGTTTTCTCTCCTGTTGCCTCTTCACGAAGGTCCTTGTTGCATCTTAGAGTCTGTTCCTCAGTTTGTCAGTGATCTTCACTTGCTCAGTCTTCTTCTCAATTTGTACTTCCCTCTCTGTACCTACCCAGGTGAAGAGTAAGCCATGTACTGTCATGTGACTTATAGCCACTGAAAACTACCAAAGGGTCGGTCATCTATGAAACAGTCCTGAGGGCAATGAGCTGAGGCTTTCCATCCTAATCTCAAAGGTGCTTGGTTTGAGACACTTCCTACATCGAGATAATCTTGTTAGCATAACAAAGAAAATTATCCTCCCAAAAGGGTAAGCATGCACAGGTTTTGGTTATCTGTGACCCATGTTTTTGGAGACCACCAGGCATCAGTAACACTTGATGAGACTAGTTAGAAGACCAGGCATGCTAAGTGGGTCAACCTGTGAGGAGACTGGAGGCCAGGGTTGTGCCACAACCTAACATTAGGTGCCCTTTCCTCTGGGATCCTGGGGCCTGGTGCAGCCTTCGTTTCTGGATGTGTGTCCACATCTTTCAGGCACATCAAGACGTCCCTGAGCCCACACTAGATGGCAGCATGGTATACGGGTCATGAGGGAGGAACAGCTGCCCAGGAGTCAGCTCAGACACAGAACAGACTCCCTCTCTATCTCTCTCTCTCTCACACACACACACACACACTCACACACACTCTCCATGGCAATGATTTGACTTTGTCTAGGGGTCCCCAACCAAAGGGCAGTCAGTCCCTGGGCCAATGTGCCTGGTCGATGGACAAGGTAACCAGAGTCCTTTCCTAAAACGTTTCTATTACTAACTTCTTTCTAAAATGTCTATGTTCTGGGAAGGTCTGCAGGGAGGCCTCCTGTCAGTGCCTTCAGAGCTGCCTATTTTCCTCCTCTCACTCCATGAGTCTAGACACAGACAATACCCCAAGTCCCACTACCACCCAGTGAGATCCAACTAGGGCAGTCCTGCAGGACAGAGCAGACTTCTTCCCAAGGGGCCCCAGGGTGTATGTCTTGAGGCCACTGCTCCCCAGTGGTTCACTGAGCTGTGGCAGCTTGTATGCTCCTGGGATGCTGGGAGCTATGTTGCTAAGATTTCAAAAAGTAAGAGGGTCATCTATGGTGGCCAGATTTTACATATTGTGGACATGTCACCAGGAGGGGACAATCATTGGAAAGGCACATTGTGCTTGGAAAGTTGGAGGATGAGAGAAAGAGAAATATACTTTCAAGAAATAGATTGACGCTTTGACAGCAACAGGGTTGCACAAGTAAATCAGAGACTGTGAGGACGGCACAAGATTGGGTAAAATGCAGTCTACTATACGCAGGTCACTAGGAGTCGGCAATCAACTTGACACCTAACAACTCAAATCTGTTGAGTTCAGACTACCGGCCTTTTGGTATGAATAAGAATGCTTACCCCACGGCACCACCAGGAGTCAGAGCTATGATGTGACAGTTTCCTAAGGTGCTGAGATACTGAGGAAAGAGCCAGACATCTCCAGGATTGTAATATATTTACTTTGTTGTTATTATACTAGTTTATTTACAAAATTCAAATATGTTGCATTCCAGAACAGATTCTTCCAATTTCCCTCCCCTCCTCCCCCATCAAATCATACAATCTTCATGATTAATCTTCCCTCTCCCTGCACATCTTCACTCCTCTGCTTCCACCCTCCCCTTCCCTTGGCTCCTTACACTCATTCTACAATAATGGTTTTATACAATATTTGTCCTTACGGGACTGAGTTAGTTCACTCCACATAATGCTCTCCAGTCCCTCCCAAGTTAGGTAATACTTTACAAAATCACTGCTCCTGCATGCTGTGTAGCATCCCATTGTGTGGATGTACCATAATTTCTCAATCCATTCATTTGTGGTTGGAAATCTGGGCTGTTTCCATGTTTCTGAGATGGTGAATAACTCAGCTATGAACAATGGTGTACAAGTCTCTGTTTGTGCTTCAGTTCTCATTTTCTCGGGGTAAATTCCAAGCAGTAGAATAGCTGGGTTGTACAGAATTTCTATGTTTGGCTTTTTTTTTTTTTATAAAGGATTTTACAGTTTATTAATCCTCTGGTGAAAAAGCCACAATCATCGAAGATCAAGTCAATGGAGACTGTTTATTCCTTCTTTTTGCCAGCTCCTATGTTGGCCTTCGCAGTCCCCCTGACTTTCTTCATCCTGTTCTTGTGCTCCTTGCGCTGCTTCCTTGAAGTCTTTTTCTTCTCATACAGACCATGTCATGCAAGTCTGTGTTTGGGTTTGTTTTTCTTCGCATAATCCAAGGAGTCATAAATCATGCCAAAGCCTGTAGTCTTGCCACCACCAAAGTGGATTCTGAATCCAAACACAAAGATGACATCTGGTGTGGTCTTGTACATTTTTGCTAGTTTTTCTCGGACTTCTGTTTTAGGAACTGTTGCCTTCCCAGGATGAAGAACATCAATAACCATTTGCTTCCGCTGCAGTAGTCGGTTGGTCATGAACTTCCTAGTCCGGATAGTCACTGTGTCATTCATCATGGCGACTTTCACTCACGCAGCCAAAGAGGAAAAGAGAGATTCTTCTTGCCAACCAATCATATTAACGGGTATGCTATGGTTGGCTTTTTGAGGAAGCACCAAACTGCCCTCCAGAGTGGTTGTACAATAGTACAATCCCACCAACAATGTATGAGTCCTTTCTCACCACATCCTCTCCAACATTTATTACTTGGTGTCCTGTTAACTTTGCCACTGTTACTGGAGTAAGATGGTATCTCATTGAGGTTTTGATTTGCATCCCTTTTATTGCCAGTGATTTTGAATATTTCTTCATGTGTTTGACATTCAGTTATTTTCCTCTGTGAAAATTCTTTCCATATCTTTTGCCCATTTTGTAATTGGGTTATCAGTCTTTTTCTTGTGGAGGCCCAAGAGTATTCTGTAAACTTTCGTTGAGACTCTTGTCTGAGACAGTATTACCAAATATTTGTTCCCAGTTAGTAAGTTTTCTTTTCACCCTTTCGGAAAAAGGTTTTGATGCACTCAGGGATTTAATCTTTAGAAGGTCTCATTCAGCAATTTTATCCTCTTCAGATTGTGCATTTCTGGTTGTATTTGGCAGTCTCTTTAGACCTAGGACTAACGCTTCTAAGCTTGATCCCAGTTTGTCTCGTATGAACTTTATGGTTTGGGGCTTTATTCCTCAGTTTCTGATTCACCTTGAGTTGGTTTTTGTATATGGGGTGAGATGTGGATCCTGTTTCACCTCTCTGCAGGTGGAAGTCCAGTTTTGCCAGCACCATCTGTTGAGTAATACAGGCATTTGTTAAGTGCTTACTGGCTGAAGCATGAGTGGCCGAAGGCAACTTAGAGTCTCTGTCCCCTCAGAGAGAAGCAGGGAACTTGCCAGCTCCAGTGACCAAAGAGAGCTCCATTCCAGGGCTCCAAGTCACCCCAGAACCTGTTACACGAGAGTGGACCAAGCAGACATGAGCTGGCAGTGAGCAATAGTAGCCTGCTTGGCTTCCCAAGGTCTCTCCCCTGGACCACGAAGGCCTCTCAGACCCTGAGAAGCAGAAGGGTGAACAAATGAGAGAGGAGGAGAAAGAGGGAAATCAAGTGTGAACAAGAGCCTCCGCTCCCTTGAGCTGGCTTAGGGGCCTCCAAAGCCTGCTCCACCTTTGCTTTGTTGTTAGGTGCCATCAAGTCAATTCTGGTTTATTACATCTCCAGGTGACCACGCAGATTACCGGGTCTTTCTCCCAAGGAGTCACCAAGTGGGCCTGAACTGCTGTCCTCTCAGCTAGCTGCCTAGTTAAGCATTGCACCACCGGGGCAGCATTCTTCCCACTAACATGAGTTAGAATGCTCATCTGAATTAGGGTCCTGTTGATTGCAACTCGAGGGTTCAGATTAATCCAGCTGAATCTCCTGCTGAGTCATCAGAAGATTTTCCTCTTTAATCACTAAAGGGCCACTTCTCAGGCGGTGGAGTCTCTACAGTTAAATAGCCTGACTTCTGACTGGCGGCTTGAAGGTCCACCTAGATAGACTGCTGAAGTTACACTACAGAGTGGCTGAGCCCTCCGTGGGAAGGAGGGGCATCAATCAGCTACTGTACAGAATTGCTGGGTCAAAAAACCAGTTGAGCAGTTGCCATAAGCTGGCTCTGACTCATGTGATCACACGTAAATCAGGCAGAATGTGCTCCACAGGGTTGCCCATGGCTAGCTTTCCAAAGCAGATAGGTCTTTCTTTAAGACATGAGCTCTTATCTCTATGCATCACCCAGGTGTGTGGAAGAATATTCTAACTGTAGCATATGCATGCTGATGAGAAGGATCTCTTTACTTGTGAAAGTGGGTTAAGTGCTGGGTGACTTACTGCAAAGGTAGAAGCCACCAGCCACACTGTGGGAGAAAGGTAGGGCAGTCGGGTCCTGTGAAGATTTACAGACTCGGAAACCAGGTGATCGCCATGCGATGGAATCGACTTGATGACAGAGAGGACATAGGGAGAGATGGAAGAAATGATGGCAAATTGTAAACAATTAGGGGCAATTTAGGGTAGATGTCTCTTCATTGTATACTTCTTTCAAGTTTTTGCTTGTGTAGAGTAGTTAAAGGTTTCTACTCAGAAGATGCAAAACAAAAGATCAGTTATTCAAGTGATTCTACTGGTCACTCGCAGGAAGAAAGAGGGCCAGCTGGCTCCTGTTAGGACGTACAGCCTTAGAAGCCTGATGGAAGGCTGCACGGTGTGAACCCACTCAATGAAAATGGGGGAGGGGGTTGGTACACACAACCAGAGAGGCTCTGGTGGCTCTGTAGTTAAAGCACTTAGCTAATAACTGACAGGTCAGCAGTTCAAACCCACTAACTGCTCCATAGGAGAAAGATGCAGAAACCTGCTTCCGTAAGGATTACCCTCTGCTGTCAAAAATATTCTGGCTGATAGGGACCCTCCATCAGGTTTCTGAAGCTTCAGATATTTATGGGAGGGAAATGCTCATTTTACTCCTTCAGAGCAGATGGTAGATTCAAACCTTAGACATTTTGGTTAGCAGTGTATATGCACTATGCCATCTCAGAGACTCTGTAAGGTTGTTCTACCCTGCCCTAGAGGCATATGTTACAGTCTTCTAAACTGTTGTTGTTGTTGTTAGGTGCTGTTGAGTCAGACTCATGGTGACCCTGTGAACAACAGACCCGAACCCTGTCCTGTCCTGTGCCATCCTCATCATCTCTGACACACGTGAGCCCATGGCTGTGTCAATCCATCTTGTCGAGGGTCTTCTCTTTCACTGACACTCCACCTTGATGTCCCTCTCCAAGGAATAGCCTCTCCGAGCAACATGCCCAAAGCATGTGCGATGAAGCTTTGTCATCTTTGCCTCCAAAGAATATTCAGGTTGCACTTTATCCAAAATATATCTGTTCATTTTTTTGGCAGCCCCTGGGTTGTTCAGCACTCTTTTCCAGCATCACATCTCAAAGACAGAAATTCTTCTTCTGTCTTCTTATTCCTTGTCCAGCTCTCAGATGCATGTTGTTGTTATGTGCCATCAAGTTCCCTGTGACCCACGGTGACCCTGTGTAAACAGCTCTAAATCCCGCACTATCCCGTGCCAATCTTATTGTCTCTGACACACCTACCCCCATTACCCTAGTCACTGAGTCAACCCATCAAGGGTCTTCCCCTCCTGCACTGTCCCTCCATCCTCTCACTTATATGCTCTGGAATTCCCATTTTTCTCAGTGTGGGTCCTAATTTGTTATGATCCACACATGCATTGTTAATAAAACACACATAAACCTTCTTCTCGTATTCTCTGCTTTCAGCCAGGATCCATTTGACACCACCAATGATACCCCTGGTGCCGTGGCTTCTCCTAAAGCCAGCTTGTACTTGTGGTAGTTCTCATTCAATGAGTAGTGAGCTCCACAGCTCACCTTTGTCTGGCAAGTCTGAGGGCCTCACTGGGATTTGCATCATTCCTCTCCAAGTGGGTTTTCTCCTTCAAGCATCTTGTGTGGTTTTTGGCCTCGAATCCCACATCGTCAATTGTTCCCTTGCCACCAGCTCTCCAAGATGCCAGCTATGTTAAGATCTCCATTCGCTGCCAAGGATCCATCTGAGTCAATTTATTATTTAGACTCCTGGCATCACGATCTGTAATCTAGCTTTGTTTATTCATCTGCTCTCTGCCGACCTAATGTCTCATTTGATGGGTCCACTTCCATCTTTTCCATTTCTTTTTTAAGAAGGCCACAGGCGTTCCCCTTGGCCTCTGATTGTAGAAGTTTCATCAATCTTTATTACATGTCTCCCCACACCGGCTGGCTTCCTTCCATTTTAAGTTTGGAAAAATCTCTTGCAATCAAAGGTGGCTCTTTTTAAACTCCTCTAATGGATCCTCTATTCATTGAGCTGTGATGGCAGAAGAATCATTTGTATAATGAATTGTTTCTTCGTGTGTAGTTTCCTCTGAGCTGAGTCCCTTGAGGAGAATTGCTTCTTACCTGGCTTACTGGTCAGATGGAGATCGGTGGGGCCCCTGAGACCAGGGCCCTCGGGCACTCTTTAAAGCTGGGGATGAACTTGCCTCCAGGTTTGGCTCCATTTTCAGCCAAGCAATAAACAGATGAAGAAGGGTGCTAGCAAGGCTGTGCTTCTTAGAACCTCAACTTCCATGACCTTGAGACCAAGAGCTAGACAGTGCCTGGCTGAGACTGCTGACCACCCTGAGAGGGTTATAGAAGGTCCAGGAGACAGGAGGAGAAGTATGAGGAACAAAACACAGCAGCAACAACAACAAACCGACCAGGCTTACTGGGAGGAGGGACATTGATGAAACTGCTGAGACTATAGCCTTTAGCCACCCCTCTCGACTGGGACTAATCTCACCTCCATCGCTCACTTTTCACCAAATAAGACACAGATCTATAAGGTGAACGATAGCACTAGGGAGGCGTGTCCTAGACTGAATGCTAGATTGAGTCCAATATTCCAGACCAAAAGGGTAGCATTTGCACAAAGATAAAGCACAGAGGTCAAGAATGAGTAGGATAAGGGAGCTCTGGTGGCCTAGTGACAAGAATGGGCCCTGCAATCCCAGAAGTACGCCGTTTGAATCCACCAGATGCTCTGCTGGAGAAGGAGGAGCAATCTCCTCCTGTACCAGTCAGATCCGATTTGACAACACACAAAACATAATAAAATTTTTGAAAAAGAATGAGTAGGATAGAAGGATGAAGGGAAATGGTAAACAGAGCAGGAGTGGGAAAAGTGCTTGTCCATTCTGGGAACTGGAATTAATGTCACATAACAAAACATATATAAATTGCCAAATGGAAAACCAATTTGCTCTGTGCACTTTTACCCGAACCAAAATAAAATATAAAGAAAAAAGTAAAAACCAATAATTAATAAGACATTGAGAAGGAATTTTCACATGGTGACCAGATTGTTAACACCTAGATGTCACTGACCTTTTAAGCAGTCAATACCACTAGGGTGTAAAAGACAGGCATTGGTGGACCCAATGCCCAGAAAAGGAGAGAGTCCATGTAACCAACCAACCAATATATACTGAGTCACTATGGTCAAGCCCTCTTGCATTCACTGAAAAAGCCAACATGGTAATAATATCTGATGCTGAGTGCCAGGATGAAAGGCCACTAATTCTCCCTAAGGACCATGCACCACAGTACATGAGGACGTACCAAACACACAAAAGGTAAACAGACAAGGTGGAGGAAAACACAGGCTGCGAGGAGAGGGCACTTCTGAAATGCTCCAGACATGCTGTCCAGTCGATTCTACCTCACAATCAGCCTGCGGGACCGAGGAGAACTGCCCATGGGTCTCCAAACGGTAAATCTTTATAGAAACAGAGGATCTGATGTTTCCCACAGACTGGCTGGTGAGTTTGAATTGAACAACCCTTTGGTTAGAACTTGAACCACCACACCGCCAGGCCTCCCAGAGAGAGGAGAGTGGGGAGTCATTTCTTGATTGGTAGAGTTTTTGTTATGATAATAAGAAGGATCTGGAAATGGACAGTCGTGATGGCACCACGACACTGTGAATTCACTTAATGCTACTGAAGAGTGCACTAAAAAGGTGGTTAAAATGGCAAACTTGTTACACATATTTTACCACAATTTGTTTAAAAAGAAAGAAGAAAGTGAGGCTCAGAGAGGTTGAGTAAGTTGCCCAGAATCACATAGCTAACTGGTCTCTGGGTTTCGAGCCCAATTCTCTTTGACCCACTGTAGTCATGAGTTGCTATTGAGTCCAGTTTCAGCATTCAGTGACCTCACTTGCCAAAGTAGAACTGCCCATGGGGTGGGCTATTGATGGCTACATCTCCATCCCACAGAGCGGTTGGTGGGTTTGAAATGCTGACCTTTCACTTACGAGCTGAGTGCTTAACCATTGTGTAATGTGGGCTCCTTCAAAAAGAGGGCAAAACCCCAAACTCACTGATTCAAGTTTATCCAACTCATGGCCATTGTATAGCACAGAGCAGCTTTCCAACAGGGTCTTCAAGGCTGTCACCTTCCTGGAAACAGAGGCCTCCATCTTCTGCCTTAGAATGACCAATGGCTTTAAACTCCTGACCCTCAACCTTAAACAGTGGGTCACCAGTCTTCTCACTAAAATCACAATGAATAGAAACCAAGCTAAAAAAGCATCAAAACACCATCATAAGTCCCCACCTCACTCAGAGTGAAAGCCAGAGTTGTTCTGAAGGACTGGAAAGCAGGGCTCCCAGTGGGCCATCTGACTTCATCCTGCTGCTCTCTGTGGCTCACTCTGCTCCACTACCTTGACCTCTGCTCAGTTTCTGGGACCTTGCAAGCAGGCTTCACCTGTGCCTGAGCCTCTACCTCACTCACAGAGGCCATGGCACAGGCCCTCGAGCTGTGCTCAGATCCCACCTTCTCAGCCAGGTCCTCTGACTTCTTTGGTCTGCTCCTTCCTTTCTCCAGGATTGCCAAAAAGACTTTTCCAACAGCAGCACTAGGAAGGGCCAAGTAAATGTTATTTCTGCCCAAGCAATATGGTAGCCTGCTAATAAATAGTATGGTCACTAACCACCAAAGGCAAAAAAAAGATTCTAGGAGAAAAGCTTCCTTATTTTGGTAGAGAGGTCAGATTTGACTATTGCATTGTAACAAGGACATGGTGATCTGTTCCCATAAAGATAACACCATGAAACCCAAGGAAATTCTACCCTGAAACACTTGGATCAACATGAGTTAATGGCTCAACAGCATTAGGCTTTTTGTTCTAACATAAAGGAAGGTTGGTGACTTGAACCCAGCCCTCTGAATGGTGAAAGTCAAGTGTGACTGCCTTCTCTCCTAAAGTAGCAGCCAAGAAAGCCACATGGAACCATTCTCGTGACTCAAAATCAACATGACAACATGTAACAACAAGAATATGTGTGTGATCAAGAGAAAGCTCATGCAAATAATCCTTTTGCTTTCCTAAGAGCCCTTGACAAAGCCCTACACCCACATCTATTTTTAAAACTTTAGTTACCATAGCATGGCGTGGGCACTGTGGTTAAAAAAAATTAACAAGAAAATTAGAGTCAAGGAGTTGCTGTTGTATCGATTCCGACTCATAGTAATCCTATAGAACCAGGAAGAGCTGCCCTAAAGGCCTTCCAAAGCTGTGAATCTTTGTGGGAATAGATTGTCTTTTCTTCCTCCTATAGGGCAGCTGGTGGGTTTGAACTGCTATCCTTTAGTTAAGCCTTTGTGTGATACAATTGCTGTTAGGTTGATGTGACTCCTGGCTGTCCGGCAGGGTAGAAAGACACTGACATCTAGGGTCCCAAGGCCGTAAATCTTCACAAAGTGCCTCATCTCCTGTGGAGCAGCTCATAGATTCAAATGCTGAACTTTAATTTACAATCGCTGAGCCTTAACCATTGCACCACCAGGAAACCTTACAGAAATATTAGAAAATCTCAAAATGTTGACTCCAACCTATAGTAACTCCACAGGACAGAGCAGAATTGTCCCATAGAGTTTTCAAGGTTGTAATCTTTACAGAAGCAGAGTGTCTCATCCTTTTCCCTCACAGCAGCTGATGGCTTTGAACCACTGACCTTTCTTTTAATTTAAGTTATAATGCTTTAACCATTGTCTTACCAGGACTCCTTAGAGATAGGAAGTAAAGAAGTGTAATAGAAATGATGTGACTTCACAGGAAGAATGTCAACGCTGGAGTTCCCTGGAGCAGAGCAGGGCTGTGTGTCTTGTGATGTGTTTGCAAATGACCTGGAAGGAAGCATGCTCAGTGGAGTCAGCCTCTCAGCATCTGACCTGACACCTTTCCAGGTGGTGGGATGCCAGGGCAATGGAGACAGGCTGTGGGAGGTCTTCAGGGCTGGATGCACAGGCAGGGCAGTGGCAAATGAGCTTCACCGTGGGCAGACCCTGGAAATGTGTCCAGAGAAAAAGAACGTGGGGCTGTCAGCCATGACCCAGGAAAAGGGCACAGTGGGCTATTTCTGGAACACATCAGCCAGCATGTTCACAGAACCTTGGACCTTACCAGGAAGGGCAGCAGCTCATTAAAGGACATGATTCATTATTCCTCTGCATAATGGAATGCTTTGTCTTCTGTCATCTCTCTTTTCTCCTACACTGGAGTTCATCTTCTTCTAGCTTCTAATAATGGTAAAATATAAATAAAGAACTCTGGAGGTGCAATGTTTAGTGTTTAGCTGCAAAACAAATGATGGGCAGTTCCAACTCAGCTGCTCCACCAGAGAAAGAGCTGGACGTCTGCTCCCTTGATGAGAGTTGAGGAAACCGTACAGGGAAGTTCTGCTTTGTCACATGGGGGTTGCCATGCATTGGAATGGATAATGCACACAACAACAACAAAATACACATAAAAAATACATCAATTTAACTATTTTCAAATAAACAATTACATGGCATTAAGAACATTCTTTTATTATTGAGTATACACACAGCAAAGCATACATAAACTCAACAGCTTCTACAAATATTATTTAGTGACACTGACCACACTCTTTCCTTGCATAATCATTCTTTTTTTTTTTTTAAGGACAAGAGGTCCTTTATTTGCAGATGCATAACCGTTCTTATCTTCATTTGCAGATTTGTACTTCCCTCACTGCTCCCAAAGGTTCCTAGCTGAACTTTCGAGCTGCTGTTGTCAACTTTATTCCTTAGAGATGGTTCTAAAAGGATGCAGTGACCAAGGTAGACATTTTCCACTATTGTTGTGCGCCATCACGCTGTGACTCAGAGAGCAGCTGGGATCAACGGACCTTAACCTTGTCCTCTCTTACACCAGCCTCCTGATCTCTGAATGCTCCAGCCCATGTGATAATCACTACGCCAATCCATCTTGTAGAGGGTCTTCTCTTTAAGCTAAACTATTGGTTTAAGAACACTTTGGAAGGGACTTATATCCAGAATTTATGAAATACTTGAGCACCACAACAAGATAAAGGTAAATAATCCAATAGAAAAATGGGCACAGGATATGAACA
>NW_006399830.1:2323770-2339773 GCF_000299155.1 Elephantulus edwardii
AAAAAAAAAGAACACTTTGGCTTAAGGTTAAAGATTTTCTCAAGGAAGCTATTTCAGGGGTTTATGGCTCCAGGCAGTCCGATAAATCTGGAGTCCATGAAGATTTTCATTTCTGTTCTACATTACTCCCCTTTTGACCAGAATTCTTCTGTGAAATCTTTGATCAAAATGTTCAGTCGTGGTAGTGAGGTACCAGCCAGTTCTTCTCAAGGCAAATGAGGCAATTGTTCCCATCGGCCTTTATGCCGTATTCTTCCTCTACTCTTGACTCTCCTGACTCCTCGTTTGTCCCAGACAGGCAGAAAGCTGTTATGCTCTGGATCATGCCGTGCAAACGTTTAACTTCTTAACCTACGAGGCAGAACAGAGGTACTAAACACATTCTTAGACCAATTAACATTACTAGGATTTCCCACAAAGCCATGACCTTAACTCTGTAAACCAAGAAAACAAAAGCAAAGATGTTTGTTTTACATATACAAGCTCAGCAGCAGCGCCGTCTTTGTTTTCCTTGTTAGAAATGTAACCATCACACAATTTTGACAGTTCAACCTTTTATAGGTGTACGATGTATTGGCAGCGATTACAATAACTGGCTATGCAGTCCTCCTTTCAATTGGTGTGATTTTTCCATCACCATTGACTTGGTTTTCCCAGTCCTCTCCTTGCCTTGATAACTTGGGTTCCTGTGGTCTAGTCTACGGTGAGTCGATTGCTGTTAACCCAAAGACTACAGTCACTGGCAGTCCACAGGCATCAGTGATTCTGAGTGGGAAAGAGAGGTTTTTTCCTACTACTGCAATTTACAGCCTCATAAACCCGGAGGTGGGTCAATTTAAGTTGGAATTGACCCAGCAGCAGTGGCTTCCAGTTTTGAGTTTGTCTTTAGTGAGGGCTTAAATATTTATCCTTTAGTAGTTTATTTCATTCAGCATAATTCTAGCTCCATCCCTGTTGTAGCAGTTATCAAGACTCTCTTTCTCCTACTGGCTGAATAGTATTCCATTCTATACACAGATGCACATTGTCTTTTTCCATCTGATGGACATTTAGGTTGTTTCCACATTTTGGCTGTTGGTGAACAACACTACAATGAAAACTCTGAGTCTCTGCTTTCAAGTCTTTTGGATGTGTACCTAAGAGTGGAATTGCTGGGTCATATGGTAGTTCTATTTTCACATTGTTTTCTGTTATGGATGGGTGGTTTTGCATTTCCATGAGCAGTGACTGAAGGTAGGGAAAAGCCCTCTCTCATCTCCCCTGAATCTGGTGCCTGCAGATATTTATTGACTAGTAGATGCGGCCATCCTTCTTCTGTCTCCTTATTTCTGTGTCTCTTCTGCATTTTTTCCATGAAGACACTGCTCATATAGGATAGAAACCCATCCGATTCCATTGTGACTTGATGTTAACAGATAACATCTTTAAAGACTCTATTTCCAAATAAGTCACAGTTCACTGGAATTGGGGGTGGAAGTGAAGATTTCAACATATCCTTTTGGGGAATACCTTTCAATCCATGACAGGGTTGACCCAAATAAAATTGATGTTAACATTTAGATACAATTCTTTTTATGGATGGGGTAAGCTGTTATATGAAGAAAGTAAAATAAAAATGAATGATGAATTGATGAATGTTGATAGTGATCGTAACACGTACTGAATCCAAGCTTTTACCTGCTAGTTTTTCTTCCTCTGTAACATCCCTGAAAATTGGTCATTGGTTCCTACTTGCCCTATTAACAGGGAACTGACTACCTATCTCAAAGGTGTAAGGTAGTCCACAATGACAATGTTCGACATCCCTCTTCAGTGAGTAGTGACTAGAATCATAAAAGCTTGGGAGTGGCATTGAAGCTGGAACTGTGGGTGTCTTCTCATATGAGACAAAGAAGAGTGAATCAAATAAACTCGAGGAAACAATCAATACAAAGGACCTTGTGAACCACAAGCACCACTACTTAGAGACCAGAAAAACTGTGCCCCGCTACCACAACTATTACTCTGATTGGAATCACAATACAAAGTCCTGGACAGAGAGGGAGGCAAAATATAAAACATAGCCAAGACCAAACTTAATAGTCTGACAGGGCCCCTAAGACTGCGATCCTTGGAAAATTTACGGAGCTCACCGCCAGTGAGGATCAACTTTCACTCAACAGCCTTGTAGTTGTTGGCTGCTGCTGAGGTGTCCTTCACTCATAGAGACCCTGGTAGAGGAGAACCACCCTGCCCAGCCCTGAAGCACTCCCACCATCTCTGCTGCTTGGCTCACCGTCACAGTCAATGCACCACACTTATAAACGGAACATCAGAGAGGAATGTACTTTTCAGTACAATCAACCCAAAGGGCAGCATTTGCCCAAACCATAGCTCAGAAGATGGGAAAGGACAGGAAAGAATGACAGATGGAAATGGGGGACCAGGGAGGAAGTAGGAGTGCTTGCTGATTGTTGAGGGGATTTCAACCAATGTCAGGAAACAAAATATGCATCTAAATTGTTGAGTGGAAAGCAAATTTCTTCTGTAAACGTTTACCCAAATCGCAGTTCAAAGGAAGACGAATGAAAGAGCAAAACCAAGCATTATAATAAGATAACCTATCTAGGAAAGGAAACTCTAATCACTTCTAGAAAATTCCAATTTTTAACAGCAGGATCTGCCCTACACTGAATTTCTACTGGCCATGGGGCAGCTCCATCCACCGGTTATGGCTCTGGCCTCTGGTGCTGCACTGAAGTCTAGTAACGTGGCCACATGACTGCCCTTCAGATAATTTAAAAACAGCCCCCAGATTTCACCTTGAATCTTCTCCATTTTGGTCTGAATCGCCTTTGTTCTGCCACTTGCATCTTACTCTAATGACTTGCTCTTGAGCTGCAGTGCCAGAGCTGAGCACGGGGTCCAGCTGTGGCCGTGCTGGTCCGCTGCTGTCTAGCTCTGCTCTCTCCCTGCACTGTACGTTGACCCCACATTAGTCCAGGACCACCACGGGTTGCTGACCCCCGCAGTGCCCACGGGGAGCCAGACAGCTGCCTTGAGCCTTTTCTCACATGTGTTGCTATTAAGCTGCGTCTCCCCCATCCTGTGCTTTACACAGTGGGTAGCAGATTTATGGAAATGGTGCAGACTGAAAATACAAATAGCTTCAAAAATGATTCAGACAACTTCATGGTTGAGAGACCCATAATGGCTTATTATGGCAAACGGGGATGTTGGGTTGTACATTTCTTGCTTTTTCCGGCTGACGCAAGGATAAATAACTATGTTGGACCAGAGAGTTTCGAGAGCTCCGTCCAGCTCTAAATGCCATGATGCTTTGTCCTTCCACTGAACGCTCTTGGTGCTGTGTGTGCTCCAGGACGAAGACAACTGGTCCAGGGAACTGACCAAGTGTCAATGTTCCTGAGGGGTGGGGGAGATAGAAGGAAGGGACATGAGGGGAAGGACAAGGTGGCCTCATTCGCTGGGAGCTGGACACAGGCTGCTCACCCCTCCCCTGCGGGCCAGAGTTGGTTACAGCACCATCTCCACAGGAGAGGATCCTTTATCCTATTTTCCACTCACTGCACTCTTTGCCTTTGAGTCTATTCCAACTTGTGAGACAACTAGCAAGCCCGTGAAACAGAGAACTGTCCCAGAAGATTTCCAAAGCCGAAGTCTTCACAGAAGCAGACAGCCTCATCTTTCTTCCTCAGAGCAGCTGCAGGTTTCAATGGTCTACTTTTTTTAAAAATGGTTTTTATTTTCTATTGATTTGCTTACAAAGTTAGTATACATTGTGTTTCACACTATTCTTCATTTACATTGTTTCATACAATCATTCCCATGCATTATGTTTTATAAAATTAATCACTATTAGACTACAGTCTACTTTTAACCACTGACCTACTGGACATCCTCTATTCTCCTTTACTTCCTCAGTATTACAGAGAGGGGGCCCGGCTGGGGTCATCCGAGGAGTGGAGCCGCTCAGTGCCCCCTGGACGCTGCACCTTTCTGGCATTTCTCATCCAGCAGCTGATCCAAGGGAGAAAACGGGGCACTCTCCTAGCATGACCTAGGATCCTATGCTATGAGGGATTCTGACTCTGCAGCAGGAAATTTGAAGGTTTGGTTTGGTTTGGTTTTCTATTAAAGAGAGAAATTCTTATATCCTGGGATTTTTAGAAGGAAAAGAAAAATGTAAAAACAAAAACTTAAAAGTACCTATTATTCAACTGTACCCTGGTAGTTCCCTGGTGGTACAGCAGGTCGGCACATGGCTGCTAGGCTCAAGCATGATAGTTGAACCCACTCTGTGGCTCCCTCGGACAGAGATGGGAGTCTGCTCCTGTGAAGATTACAGCCTAGAGGACACTGTGTGTCGGTTCTGCTCCGTCCTGTGAGGTTGCTATGAGCCAGAATTGTCTCGATGGCACCTACTAATGACAATTCCATGGAAGAGACATGACCTCTGTCTTCCCAGCTTTCCCCAGCGTCTTTGTCTGGGTCCCGTAACTGCCAGCACTCAGCTACGAACCCACACAGCAGTGCTTTGAAGTTCTGCTTTAGTCCCATCCATCCTTCCAACACACACCCACGTGATCAAATACGTACCCACATGGCTTAAAGTCAAGGAGCTGCACTGGCAACCCAAAGGCAGGCAGTTCCACCAACTGCTCCAAAGGAGAAAGATGGGCAATCCCCTCCTACACAATTTACAGCCTCTGAAGACCCTCTGGAAGGTCAGCTATGAGTTCATTCCAATGCGAGATATACCTAACAACAACAACCCGAATTTTATAGAAGAAAAAAAATCTGTGTAACAGTTTCCCTCTGCTTAACGTACCTTGAGCATTTCCTCCCCTTTCAGAGTCTTTGAACATTTAAAACCATTCATTTCATAATGGTGAACTCAGTAGATATAAGACACTGTTGTTTGGTGCCCAAGGGTTTGTCCGGACTCTTAGTGACCCCCGCACAGCAGCAGTGATCAATCTGCACTTGCCTCGCCCTCGCAGTCCTATTATCGAGCCTGTTGTGTAACCACCCTGCGAAGGTCTTCATCCTTTTCACTGTCTGCTTAGTTGAGCATGATAAGCCTTCGTTAGGGACTGATCCTTCCTTATAACATGTCTAAAGTATTTGAGGCAAAATCTTGCAATCCTTGTTTCTAAGAAGCATTCTGGCTGCACTTCTTCTAAGAGATACTTCTTTTCACTCTCTGGCTCACTAAGAACCCACTGTCATTGAGTCCTCCCAATTTCTGGAGACCCTCTATCACTATTTTCAAAGGTTTTAAACTTTTACAGAAGTAGGCTACCTCCTCTTTCTCCCATGGAGACAGACGCTGGTGGTTTTGAACTGCCAACCTTTTGTTTGGGAGCCTAATAAATACTGTACTCCGCCACCAGGGCTCCTTATTCTCCCAGTCATCAATATTCTCCACCAACACCACATGCGATAATAATTCCTTAATTGTAGACAGTTAGTTGCCTTCTGCTTTCTTCTGAGTATAAGCAATGGAGAAATAATCATTCTTGTACATACATCTTCCCATTTCTATTATTTTTAGGATATATTTATTGGAATGTAATTTGGGGCCAGAGAATAGTACCACCAAATTATTTTATACAATCCTTACGTGACTGCACAGTCACACAGCTCCTTCATCGCATAACTTCCCCGAATGATGGAGTGGAGCAGCTCACCATTTTCCTTCCTAATTGAATAGAACACAGAGGACTTACAGGTGAAAATTACACACAATGCCCCCAAGTTTCTCTCCAAGGATTCTCATGCCACAGAGGGAGGAGGGAAAACACAAGCAGTTAGAAATAAAAATGGAAGTGAAGTGCCATAATTGAAATGGCCATGTAATAAATGTGGCTGAGGCCAGCATACCAAGGAGGGCAGACGTATAAAGAAAACATTGCAGATGCAGGAGTGGCAGATCCTACACGATTATTGTTCTAGATGTTATAAGATTGATTTATGGCTCATAGAGACCCCCATGCCAGTAGCACAGATGTCACCTCTACCTACCAAGGAGAGTAGCTGTCCTCTCCTCTAGAATCTGGACTGATTTAAAATAAAAAAAATCTCCAAACTCACTTCCATCCAGTTGACCAAATGACACCACCACTCTGGTTCATAGTGACCCTGCAGGACAACACAGCGCTACCCCACAGGAGTTTTGAGGCTATAATCTTTACAAAAAGTAGATATCCACATCTCCCAAAAAGTGACAGGTGGGTTGGAACTGCTGGCTTGGTTAGCAGCTGGCTACTTTGACCAGTGTACCAAGAAGGTGAAGACCAGCTTCATCTACAGCCTTTGAGTCAATTCTAGCTTCACTGGGTTTCTGAGATTGTAAATCTCATGAGAGGAGTCTGTCCATTTGTTCTCTTGGAATGGCTGGTGGCTTTGAAGCACAGGCCTGACTTTAACAGCCCAACACATGACACGGAAGGCCGCCGGATCTCCTTTAGCTTATAACTCACTGATCAAGTCAGAACCAACTCATAGCACGTTTGAGTTCATTGTCACAATTATTTCTTCAGGGCCTCCATTCATATGCTCACTGACATTCTATTTCACCCAACTTAATGTCCTCCTCCAGTGATTGGTCCCTTCTGATGATGTGTCCACAGCAATCAAATTTTATTCTATGCCACTGGATTTTCACTGGCTAATTTTAAATTTTGTTTAGCAAAGTATCATCAAAAGGAAGAGCTTTTACAAGACAGACCTACAGTAACTGCAATAATGGGCGGAGCACAACAGAGTGACGGTGAGGCAGGTGAGGGCAAGGTGCCCTCTGCTGTTCACAGGATCACTATGAGTTGCAGGTGACTCGACAGCACCTAACACCAACAAACATTTTTAGAAGTAGATCCCCAGGCCTTTCTCCCTAGCCTGATTCTGCAAGCCTGCCTGCCTGCCTGCCTGCCTGCCTTGGAGGACTCTGCAGGTGTTTGAAATACTAATGGCATAGCTTCTGGGGTCATAGTGACTACTCAGCCACCACTGTGCAGCACAAGGCAGCATGTGATGGGTTCAATTGGTTCAAATCCTGGCTCTGAAGGCTAGGTAGTCCGGGGCAAATCATTGAGGTGATCTGAGCCTCATTAAAGTGGACACACATACTCCCCAGCATACAAGGATTGCAGTTAGGATTACAGACAGTAATTAGGTAAAACCCAGGTGCTTGGCAGGCAGCTGAGGCGCCGATTGGGTGGTTGTTGATGTCCCTCCTTTCAGGACAACCTCCTGTCATTGAGCCTCACTTCCTTGTGCCTTGCAGACCCTGCTCTCCCATTTCTCCCCACCTCGAAGTGGAGGGTTCATGGTGCCCCTGCATCACGTGAGTCTATCAGTGCTCGGTTTCCAACAGCATATGCTCACTGCATGTCTGTGGGTCCCATTTTGGTGATTCTCACTTTCAATACTTTTCATATTTCAATATTTTTCATAATGCTCTTGCACTCATTACAAACCACTCAAAACTCAAGCTCACGGTCATTGATTCTGACTCATAGTGACCCTCCATCAGGCTTCTGAGGCTGCAAATCTTACTGAGGGAGCTCTGGTGGCCTAGTGGTAAGGAGTTGCACTGGCAACCCAAAGATATGCAGTTCAAAACCACCAGCTGCTTTGCAAAATAAAGACAGGCAATCTCCTTCCATGAAAACCTCCTTCCTCTGAAAACCTGCTGGAGGGTCAGCTGTGCGTTGGTTCCAACTCGAGGGTACTCAGCAACAACAAATCTTTTTGGGAGTCTTCCCATTATTCTCCCATGGAGGGGCTGGTGGATTTGAACTGCTGGGTTAGTGGCTTTTTGGTTTGCAGCACAATATGCTACTGACAACACCAGTAAGGCCCCTTTTAGAAACGATTCTCTGTTTCATCACTATCAAATAGGAACAGTTTTCTGAGGCTGTAAATGGAAGGAAGGGAGACTGCCCATCTTTCTGTCATGGAGCTGGTAGTGGACTTGAACTGCCAGAGAAGCACTACCTCTGGTGTAGAAGCAGTTTCCTGTGGGCTGCACCACAGAGCTCTTCTGTTGATGTTGTTTGCCACCGAGTCGGAATCGACCCATAGCTGACCCTCCTGTGATTTCCAAAGGCAGTGATTTGCATAGGCGCCGACTGCCCATCTTTCTCTAGTGGAGCAACTGGTGGATTTGAACTGCATGCCTTGGGGATTACAGTGCAGCTTCTTACCACTAGCCCACCAGAGCTCCCCATACTAGGAAAAGAAATAGTAGACCATAGTAAAGAGTAAGCATCCCTTTTCTGAGCACTAGGAAATAAAAAATTCCCCAGGCCTACTTTATTGTGCTTTATCAAAGTGGTCTGGAAGGAATAGGCTGTGTCCCCCAGATATGCCTGTATCTCACCCTTCTACCCTCTGCCTTCCTCCTCCTCACAGCTATCTGAGAACAAAAACATATTACAGCAATTGTATGTTAACTATTGAGGGCAGGTACCTGAAGGGTAAATCATCAACTCAACTCATTGCCATCACCTCAAATGGGTTGTTTAAAGGAGATTTTCCATAGTTCTCCCACAGAGCTGTGGGTGGATTTGAACCAGCAGAGGGGCGGTGCTTCTGGGTTAGCAGTGCAGCTCACCAAACACGATGTGACCAGAGCTCCCTGAAGGGTAAACAGAAAGAAGGAAATGACAGCAGTGCCATCTTTATTTTCTATGAACATCCTTGGAACTAAGCTATGTCCTCTCTTGTCATCCCTGGTTAAGCCTCCACTTTACAAGACATTCCCAGAGAGCTTCTCTGCTCAGCAGGACTATTGTCAACCCCTTCCCCTTTCCTACCTAAGAGAGTAGGACACGCCCCTCAATTTGAGCAGTTTGTGGGATATCCAGTAGTCTTCTCCAGCACAATTCAACGACATCAAAAGTCATCCTTATTCATTGTCCAGCTCTCAGATGCATAGCAAGTGATTGGAAAGACTATGGGCTGAATTAGGTACCCCTTAGCCATTAAGCTGATATTATTGCTAGTCAGTATTTTAGAGAGGTCCCCAACAGCCTGGGAAGCCTCTGGGGAAGTTCTACTATCTTACTGGGCTGCTATGGGTTGAGTGGCTCTCATCTGAACCTGCAGTTGTTATGTTTGGGGTTGGAGTAGTACACACGACTTTGCATTCCTAACAGCTTCCCAGGCGACCCTAAGGGTGCTGATTTGATAGCACACGTGAAGAACTTCTGCTTCCTGTTTCAAAGCAGCAAAAAGGCAGGAGACAGCTGACTTTGAAGAAGGCCAGTGGTAGCGTTTGGAGGCATGGCAAATCTGATACCTCTCTTCTTTGTAACTTCCTTAATAAGAGTGTCCAACGCGGTTTTTACTTCTGAAAAAGGTCCTCTGATACTGACTGGGCTCGAAGGTAACCAAAACACAAGCCCTGTGAGAACTCAAAGCACCTGGAACTGTGCCTGCCTGGTAATGGGGTTGCTAGGCTACGGGGCACAGGTGAGACTGAGGCTGGGATTAGCAGTTGGCAGGGCTCCTACAGCGAGTTAAGGAGGCATCCAGAGGGTCAAGTGCTCATCAGGAGAGGGCCACAGAAGGCAGAAGGAAGGAACAGCCCGGTTAAATGGCCTCAGTGGGCACGTGGGAGGGCACGTGGATAGGTTCATGTTGCAACTTGGCCTCTAATAGGATTGGGGAATATTATTTTCTCTGAAGAACCACTGAGAATCTGTGGGGGACATTTCCTAATGAGCTGTAGGTAAGAAATCACTTATTAGGCTTGCTGCCATCTGTCTTTTAAAAATAATCTTTATTGGTTTATTTTTCTGGCCATAAAAATACATATGCACATTGGAAAATTTTAAATGTTGAGAAGAGCTTCGAGTAACTCCACGTCCTTGGAAGGGAAACCATATTACAGTTTGACATGCATCCTCCCAGATAAACAAACACATCAACATGAACGGAATTATTTTAGCAATTTTTTCTGCAACTTTTAAATATTCATATATAATGAATATATATATGAATAACTCTATATAATAGACATTTCTGCATCTACACCTATTACTAGTGAGCTCTGGTGACCTAGTGGCAAGATGCTATACTGCAATCCCAAAGGAACACAGTTTGAGGCCACCAGCTACTTTGTAGGAGAAAGGTGGGCAATCTCCTCCTGTGCAATTAACTGCTTCTGAAAACCTGCTGGAGGGTCAGCTACGGGTCGGTTCTGACTCTACAGTACACAGTAACAACATACCTATAACTCTGCTTTGTTGTCCTAACAGTCACAAGGGATTTTTTTCATGAATGTACCACTTGCTTAACCTTCCTTGATGGGCATTTAGATGGTTTTCAATTTTCTGTCATTGTTGCTATTTTTAGTAATAATGCAACCAGAGGTTCAAAGTAGTTCCTCTTGGTTTAGTGAAACCAGAACAGATCTACATTTCCAACCTTTGGGTAGAGTGAAATAATAAGCACAATGGGTAAAATGATGAGTTTAAACTTCCTGGAAGTTAATCTCCTAGGCAACAAGGACATTGTCCACCCAATCTCTTGCATCAAATCCTAGGGACAATTCTACCTCATCGTCCAGAACCACTGTGAGCCCAAACAGATCTGAGGACCGTGGATGTTGGGTTTTCTCATGGCTCATCATGGGCAAAAGAGGTATGAAGGCAGGAGAGAGAGATCAGTAAGGCAAGAGAGTTGCATTCACATTTATTAAATTTCTAGAAGATATTTAGGGAGCTCTAGAGGCCTAATGGTAAGAAGCTGTGCTGCAATCCCAAAGGTACATGGTTCAAATCCACAAGCTGCTCCGCAGGGAAGGATGGTCAATCTCTGGCTGGAGGGTCAGCTATGAGTTGGTTCTGACTCAACAGCACACAAGAATAGAAGATATGTAGGGATTAGATGAGTGATTCTCAAGTTTTAACTTACACGTGGGTCACTGCAAGATCTTGCTAAAACGCAGATCCTGCTTTGGTAGCTCTGGGTGTGGCCTGAGGGTCTGCATTTCTACTCAGCTTCCGGAGAGCAGAGCTGGCTAGGATGTGGCATCCTCACCTGCCATGGAGGTGTTCCCTGGCCACTTTCTGACGAGTGGCCTTCACACAGTCACCACTTGTCTATCGGTGGTTGCTGTCAGGTACCTTGGGGTTGGAACCTACTCATAACTGATCCTCCATTTGATTTTTTTAAAAAAAACTGGACAAGAAAGAATTTATTTACACAAAGTACTAACAGATACCTAAATACAGTATGGTTCAAAAGCCAAAACCAAGGAAATCCTACGGATTCTTTGATTCATAACAGAAGTATGGTGTCCAACAGCTATTCAGTGGGAAACACCAATGGCAAATCCAAATACAAGTGATGATACTCCTTTGAATTCACATTTCTTTGAGCATCAAACCCACCAATCTTTTAGTCCTTTTCTTGTACCCTATTCTTATATTCACATTCTCGGCATCTGATTGGATCCCTGGATTTTATTTCATTTTCTGTGTGACATGCTTCACAGATATACATCACTGGCTGCTGTTTTGGGGGTCTCACGTCCTTCTGCGCATCCAATGTTAGTCCTATGAAGATTCCCCCCCACCACGTTACAAAGCAGCAATAAGCTCCTAGTTCAGCTGTTTGAACCTCCATTTAGTTTTTAGAGCTGTAAATTGCATGGGAGAAGACCACCCATCTCTCTCCCTTGGAGCAGCTGGTGAATTCAAACTGTGTGCCTTTGGGCTGGCAGTGTAACTCCTTACCACTGAGCTCAATGTTCCCGTGATGCTGAACAGATTTCATTGGAGCTTCCAGACTGGAATAGAGCAGGAAGGAAGGTCTGATGATGAACTTCTGGAATTCAGTAGCCATTGTCAATCCTATGGATCACAATGGTCTAATCCTATTGAGGATGGGGTTGCCATAAGTCCCCAAATGACTCTTATTTGAGGCTGGGTTCTCTAAGGAACTGGTAAGGAGGCGTGCACACACGCGCACGCGCGCGCGCGCACACACACACACACACACACACACACACAGAGATCTCTTTATCTCAAGAAAACGGCTTACACGCTTCTAGAGGCTGGAAAGTGCCAATGTGGGTCAGATGTGGGGATAGAGGCTTCTCCTCACTTATCCAGCTGCTGGGGCTAATGAATGGAATATTGGCTGGCCAGGCAGCAGGATGCTGGCTCTACAGGCTGATGAAGTCAAGAGTCACACACAACATGGCGAACTGTTGGCTCAAGTCCAAAGAACCAGGGGCTTAAAAGAGAGAAGGACCTCTTCCTCAGCCACCAGAGAACGAGAACCTTCCCCTAGAGCTGGTACTTCAGATTTAACTTCTAGCTTTCTGAGCTATAATTTTTTTTTTAAAATATTGTATTTCTGTAATAGCTTTTTGTTAGGTACCATCAAGTCTGGTCTAATTCATAGTGATAACAGAATGGACGCTGCCCAGTCCTGAGTCACTGTCACAACTGTCATTACATCTGAGCCCACTGTTGGAGCCACTGGTCAGTCTGTAACTGAAGGTCCTCCTCTTTGTCATAGACCCTCACCCGAGTCCAGAGACTGACCCCTGTTACAGCAGGAATGATGGCACTTACCTCGTCTGACATTGAAACAAAGCAGTTCCCAGAGGGCTTTTTGGAATCTCCGTAGCTGTGACATCACCAATTTCCTCACCACCCCCAGTAAGCACACTAGCACTGCTTTCCCAGCCAGCTTCCTCAAACATTGTTAGCTGCAAAAGAAATACAATGTTCTCTAGCGCCAGAGGCTCCGGTTACTTCTTGAGTGACCAGAAGACAATGGGTTGCCCAAGCAACCCATTACAGGTAGTGGACACATGTGGCTAGGTGAAATAAACCACTCAATGTGTGCCTAACAAGGTTCACGTGGGGCACATCTTGGTTTAAGAAATCCAGCAAACAGTACTGGATGGGTGTGGATCAGCTTATTCCCTTGCACGACAGCCCTGTAAGATGGAAATGATCCCTAAGCTTTTTACGGGAACTTGGAGTCACAATTTGCCAAATTTCGCAACCAGCTGTGCCTTCAAAGCCCTCATCCTCTCTGCACCCCCATTCCTGGCATCGCTCAGCAGATGAGAAGTGCTTAGATGCTTAGTGGTGGGCCAAGTAATGGCGCTTTGACCCTCTGTTTCCCCATCTCTCAATCAAGCCAAGTATGATGTCGCTCACATTGGGGCTGCTGAGGCGACATGAGATCATGCTACTGCACAGTGCTGGCCACAGGAAAAAGCCCTTGCTCATTCCAACAAACTGCCAATAAGCTGATTCTTCATGTCAGAGCACAGCTGAGCTCCATATGGCTTCAATGGATGACTTTTCAGAAGTCAATAATTAGGTTTTTCTCCCAAGGTGAATCTAGGTAGATCTGAACTGCTAGCCTTTCACTTAGCAGTAGTAATTGCATCACCCAGCAACTTCCCTTGCACACTAACACCAACCAAAACCACTGCCTTCAAGCTGACTCCCCATTCACAGGGAATCTCCATTTGGTTTCTGAGGCTGTAAATTCTAACAAGCAAGCAGAATCTGTTTATTGTGGGAACTGGTCAGTGGATTCTAATGGCTAGCTTTTCAATTAGCAGCTCAACATTTAACCCACTAAGACTCCTTAGACCAAATGGGCTAGTTCCTCCTAAGCTTTCAGAACTCGTTATGATACAAGCAGTCCAAGTATCCGGACATGATACAGGTGGACACTCTTCTCCCAATGCCATCTACTGGTCCTCAGTGCATGAGGGCCTCAGTGGAAGAATATTCTGAGAACTAGCATCCTTGGATTGCATGGGACTTGCATGGGCCTGCTAACGGGTGTGGGCAAGGGGCAGAGGGGGGAGCTGTGGTTCTGAGCCCACCTCTTCCATGTAACCACTGTCCTTTAGGCTGGTTCCCCTGCCACAATCATTGTAAAGGGAGCTGCGGTGGTCTAGTGGTAAGGAATTGCATTGCCAACCTAAAGATACGTGGTTTGAATCTATCAGCTGCTCCTTGGAAAACAGGAAATCTCCTCCCATGTAATTTATTGCCTCTGAAAACCTGTGCAAGGGTCAGCTGTCAGTTCTGACAGTACACAACAACCATCATTAAAGAACAATCTGATACATCTGTTAGAGAACTATTTGGTACTTATGCTTTGGACATGACATCAAATTGGAACCTGCTGTGTTCAGTTCAACTTCCGGCAGGACAGTTTCCAAGGCTGTAAATCTTTATGGGTGCCACCTGCCTTGTCTTTCTCCACACAGCAGCTGGTGAGTTCAGCCACGGAGCCTGCTTTCCACTGCTTCTGCAGCCAGAGCTCTTTAAAGAGTTGAGCCTCCAGGACACAGCAGAACTGCCCCCCAGGCCCCAGATGGGTTGTATCTTTATGGAAGCACACTCCCCATCCTTCTCCCTGTCGGCTGGTTTGTTTCAACTACTGAGCTTTCACTTAGAAAGAAGACCAACTCTTAACACAATGTACCACCAGAGCTCCTCTGGCTAGAGGGCGGGTGGGCATCATATTTGGCCAGGTAGAAGCCAGGGCGGGGAGAAAGACCCTTCAGAAGATGAACTGTGGAAGGGGCCAAAGGACAGGTTTCAGCGTGCTCGCGATGCAGGGGATTGTACCAGCCCCACAACGCTGTTAGCTTTGGGGTCATCTTCGGAGGAACATCCTCTCCTCAAGAAGTGTTCAACAGGGACTGACCAGGAGGCCTGGCAACTGGGGGCTCTCTCCCACTCCCTCCTCTCACGCTGGGGCCACTCTCAGCAGTTGACCGACTCTTGGCGAGCATAGTACACACACCAGGGCTGGCTGGGGACCGCGCACCGTGCTGGGCGCACACTGGGCCTCCTGCACGTTCATTACACGGCCCCACTCGCCATCCCACACGCCCAGGCTCTTTGGGAGAGGGCGACGGCTTCTAAGCCAGAGTCCTCCTCCCACAAAAACACAGGCCTCCCCGGCCTCCGCAGCGCTGAGCTCATCCCATAAAGGAGCCTAATGCGTCCCACATGCGGCCCAGCGAGCCTGGGCGTTCCTGGGTCTGGCTTTCTCAGAGAGCCCTGGGGCAGTCCGCGTGCAAGAGAAGCCCTGCCCAGCGGCGCGCTGAACACGGTTTCCAGCCTGGCCTACCCGCGTTCAGGATGCTGGCCAGCCCTGGCTCCCCACCCGCGCGCAGGGAGCACCCCCCTCCCAGGAGGGCGCTTGACTGGCTTTCGTACCCCGGCCCCCAGCAGCGCCCTGCTCGGCGCCAACATCGTCCGCGCGTCCCTTCTCTTCCAAACCATCCTATCTCCCTGTCTCTTCTTCCTTACTCTGACCCAGGAGCGCGATTGACCAGCCTGAGGTCCCCACCCGCGCGCACAGAGTGCACCCCCTAGGAGCGCGCCGGCCGTTCCTGGCCCCCCTCTTCCGTAGGAGCGTGCCAGCGGGGCCTAGACCCCGTCTCCCCGCTCTTCCCCCCGCCCCACTCCAGCCCCCACTCCGAAGCGCGCTGGACCAGTGCGAGGTCCCTGCCCGCGCGTCCAGAGCCCCCCAGCAACGACACTGCCTGGCCCCCAACCTGCGCGTCCAGAGCCGCCCCCCCCCAGCCGAGGAGCGCGCTGGCGACTCGCCCGGTCCAGGCCGCTTCCCGCGTGACCTTGGCCTCCCCGGGACAGCGGCCCCACCCCGCTCTCAACAGGCAGCGGCGGTGCGCCCCGCGGCGCCCTCGGCTGCTGGCAATTAAAACCCCGGCAAAGCGTGTCTCCTGCTGCCGGCGACGCCCACCTAGTGCTTCACCGCCCACCCAAAAATAAAGCTGGGCCTTGCAGCTCTAGGGCGCGCTCGGGGGTTCCCCCAGACGCATGCTTCCCTCCGCCCAGCACCCCAAGTTACCGGCCGCGCCCACCCCGCAGGCTGCGAATTCGGTGTTTCTGGCGCCCGCCGTGCGCTGCACCTGCACGGAGCCCAGCCCATCCGCCTTTCCTCCCCATCCCCGCCGGCGGGGGCGCCCGGA
>NW_006399830.1:2340994-2360101 GCF_000299155.1 Elephantulus edwardii
CCCAGGCTCGGGTCCGGTTTTGGGGTCCAGGTTTGTGAGTGACCCAGGCTCGGGTCCGGTTTTGGGGTCCAGGTTTGTGAATGGTCCAGGTTTGGGGCGCCGCCCGGGCGCGGGGAGTGAGCCCCGCCGTCGCGCTGACTCGGAGCTGGCGGGGTCTGGGGTCGCCCCGTCCAGCGCCGGCCCCGCCCCCCCCTCGCGCCCCCGGCCTCGGGGTGCAGGAGGGGGAGCGCCCCCGGGCCCCTTTGTCTCGGCCCCCGCAGTGTTGGGTTTCCCAGGCTCGAGCCCCCCGTGCCTGGAACCACCCTCAGGCAGCTGCAGGCTCGGGGGAGCCGGCTGTCCACGCCCGCAGCCTCGCCAGGTGGCATCCCCTTTCACCAAGGTTACGAGATAAAGACACCCCAAAACCCGAGCCCCTCCCCCAGTAAATCAACGCACGGAGGGAAAAGTAGACGCCAACTATTTTAATGAGTCCTTTCGGAGAAGTCTTTAAAAGATTAGAGTGTGCATCTTGCTCTGGGCAGTTTAGAAAATGAGACACTGGCGTTCGCTCGTAGTGCTGTGCACTTATTCCCTTCACAGTAAGAAACTGGGTACCCTGAGATTGAAGGAAAATGTGAACATTAAACTGAAATTAGCTGTCTTCAGTGTCCAGAAAAGATGATGTGTACATAATCACACATACTGATTTAAGCAGAATAACATTTTAAAGGTCTGAACTCACAATGATCATTGACTAGTTTCACAGCCAACTCATAATTCTTTTGTTAGCGCTACTGTTTTATCTAAGTGGTGACTCTCCACCCCCACCCCTCCCGTCGATTTTCAGAAATGCCTGCTCACATTGTTTTGCTACATGAAAACAAATTGCCATATTTCTGGTTAATTTAACTCCTCCATTACTTGGAAAAATTTTCATTTCACTTATTTGTGCTCCTTTCTGCTTAATGACTTATTTTGAAAGGAAAGCATTTATTAAGTCATTTTGTAAAAATGGGATCTGTAGATTGCCAGAGAAGCTAGGTTCCCATGAAGAAAGCGTGATCATTTACAATGACCTTTAGAACAGAGATGGTATTTAATAGTACGTTTTCATGCCTCTTTCTGAACAGTGACTTGCACTTTGTCTTAAGACCTGCACATTTATACAGTTGAATATTTGTTCACAAGTTCAAGTAGTGGTTGGGGGGAAACCTACAATCGCCCCTCCAACTCTATCAGGGGCTTTGTTTTGAAATATATTATGCAGATTTTAACTTTTATCATTTGTACTTTAAAGACTGTATACAGTGCTGTACGTCTTTTCAGTGAAATTGATAATGAAAATACCTGTGTGGATTTTCCCCCGTCTCCAGTGTACTAAGGCAGCACTCAGACCTTGTTAGGGGAGAAATATTTTATTCCTGCTGCCAGTAAAAAAAAATAAAAAATTGGTACCTGTTTTACATTTATATGGTTTGTGAAAATGTACAGAGCTTTTAGTGTAACATTTCAAATAAAACCCCAAAGCAGTGCTGTATCGACCTTACATGACAGAGTAAAGCTGTCCTGCAGTGTTTCTAAAACTGTAAATCTTCACTGGAGCAGACTGACACATTGAAAGTAGTTGGTGGCTTCGAACCACTGACCTTTCAATCAACAGTCAAATACTTTAGCCACTATGTCACCAGGGCCCCATTCAAGTTTCAAATACATTGTCACAATTCAAATTCATTGACAGATTTCTGTTCTCTGTGCTCTGTGAAATGTGTAATATATCCATCATTTTTTATATCAGATTGAAAATTCATATTACAAGGAGATGTCACCTTTGACAAAAGCTCATGTATCTTGAAAATGAAAATTCTGGTGCTGCTGTAGAGATTCTGATGGGTGAGGGGTTGGTCCTAAACATGGAATGCATTCTCTTGAGTCTTATCAGATGCAGTGAACATTCTAAATGGAAAACTTAAAGTGGGCTCATGTTAAGTACTTTATTATTTTGTTGCTAGATGTAACTATTATTTCTGTATTTTTTAAATTTAAGCCCTCTCAACAGTATTATGTTAAGGCTTAGTCATAGAGCCCTGGTGGCTCAGTGGTTAGAATACTTGGCTGCAAAACTAAAGCTGAGAAGTTCAAACCCATCAACCACTAAGCAGGACGATGATGACAACCTTGGGTACTCTATAAGGGCGGTTTTACTGTTCTCAGGGTAGCTGTGAGTCACAGTAACTCAACAGTAATGGTGGAGGTTGGGTTTGGTTTACATGAAGGACTTAGCCATGATGTTTCAGGAGAAAGTAAGTGAAGTATTGACAAGTGAAAGCCTTGTATTTATGGCTTAAGTTTGAACAGGGCTCATAACGATTATTGTGTGAAGATCTCTCCCATATAAACATTAAATATCCCCTGGTGTTTGTTTCGTCTGCATAATAGTTCAAATTTCAGCGTCAAATACTTTGTTTATTGGGGATTTTTTTCTGGATTCCTAAAGAGACCAGTCTTTAATTCTGAAAGGCAGTTCTTGGTTTCTTTGTGTTCCCACCAGGGAGCCCAGCCCACCTGCCCTTTGAGAAAGATGGAATGAGGAGGAGCGGGTCATGTTTGCCATTATGTGAAGCACATGGGTCTGCTTTATGGTCAGGCCATTTTTAGACTTACTAATTCTGCTGTTTGTACAGCCTGGTGCATTGAGCTTGTACTTGTCAGACCGAAGGGCAGGAATATGCTTGCTTTCCAGTTGCTGGTTTAGGGGGTCCTTCATAGTTCTCGCTTTCTCCTTTGGCGCTCTCTATTCTCTCCATCCTCAACTTTAGGGTGTATTAGGATCACCTGGGGATTGGTAAAATGATAGGGAGCTCTGGTGGCACTGTGATTAAAGCATTTGGCTGCCAACCAGGTCAGCTACTCTTCAGGAGAAAGACGTGACAGTTGGCTTCAGTAGAGATGGCGTTGCAAGCCCTGGGGGGGGGGGGGGAGTTGTACTGTCCTGCAGGGTCCTCTGAGCATTGAGATTGACTTTCCAGCTGTGGGTAGTGAGGGCCAGCTCTGTTGTCTCTTTAATGAGTGGGAGGCTCATGGGAGTCTTTGTTTTCTTGGTGATTCTGCTGCACTGTAGAGTTTTCAAACCACTAATTATACACAAACCCTGGTGGCACAGTGAGCTAAGCAACGGTCTCTGAGCCAGGACTTTCTTGATGCCAGTGGGTTTGGTTGTGGTGTTTGGCAGTGTGGTTTGTTGTATCCCCACCCTACTTTCCATTTCAAATCCTAGTCATCTTCCTGCTCTCGGACGTGGTTTCTTTCCTGCTCCACGTTCGTGTCTCACAGGTGGACCCTTCTCCTGGAACTCTTCAGCTTCTCAATTTACTTCTGTGGAAACTGTTGAGCACCTGCACAGAGTTCCCTACAATCACATCGACCAGTGTGATTTCTCAGAATGCAGCCATGTGTCTCCATCCTAGCCCTTTTCATTGGTAGCTGAGCACGTGGAGTGAGGATTGGGGCATTGGTTAGGTGATTCGCGTGTCTGTTTTGTTTTTGCCTGAGGTTGGCCAGTCTCATAGTTCCAGCTGTTGCTTGTAGCCTTGATTATTTATTGCCTCAGGAATGCAATGGAGGGTCAGCTGTGCATCGGTTCTGACTTAACGACGTTGAGTGAGTAATAAATGATGGCCCAACCCAAACCAGCTGCTGTTGGGTTGACTCTGGTTCGTGGTGTCCTGGCTGCCAGTAGAACTGCCTTTCCTGGCGTTTTTAGTGGCTGCTGTCTTTAAGAAGTCGGCCTTTTGTCCAACTGTGCTTCTGGATGGTTTCTCACTGCCAGACTCTTCACAGAAATTACAGGTAAAGTTTATCAGGAACTCTTGAAGCGCAGAAGTAGGTCATAGTTTGACAGATACTTTGCAGTTACTCAGCTCTAAACTCAAAACCTGTATTCTGGAGGGGATGTATTATTGTTAGTCTTACAGCTTCATTATATTTAACATGGTTGTTGCTCTGTCCAAACGCAGAAATAGTTGATGCTGCAGAAGCATTGCTTTAGGAATCCCTTGTTATCAGTGTTCTTGCTAATTCTAAGGCAGAGGTGATCTGGCATCCTGGTGGCTAAAGTCTCCTTGCACCCCCCTGCTCCTATATTCTTGTCCCAGGGGCTCGCTGTGGGTGTTGTGACAATGAAAATAGTGCTGGAAAGCTTGCTGTTCTGGTTTGTACTTCAGTCTTTGATTAATTTGCATTATGATCCAGTCTTTTAGCCTCTCAAGGAGCCCTGGTGGCATCGTGATACCTTTTGGGCTGCTAACTGCAAGGTCAGTGGTTTGACTCTTGCTTCTCTGCAGAAGAAAGCTGAGACAGTTGCTCTTATAAAGACTTAGTCTTGGAAAGTTGATGGAGGTCATCGTGAGTCAGAATCGGGTCAACTGCAGCAGATTTGGTTTTGCTTTTTGGCCAGCCTCAACCTGTTTCCTTGCCTTTGGGAGGAGGGGGGAGAGGGTTGGATTGGATCTTTAAGATTGTTCTGCCCTGATTCTCTGGTCTTCTGTGTGGTGTATTCATGCTGCCTCCCCAGCCTCTGTAGGTGTGTCTGTTACCTGGGGAGTCTACAGCTCCATATGCCTCAGCTCTTAGCTCATCATCATTTTACTTTTGCCCAGGGTATTTATAATACGACAACTAAGGTGCAATATAATATTTCTCTTTAGGGGTTACTGTCTAACATATGATGTATTTACTCTAGCCTGAAAGTGGCTCTTGCTTAAAATTTTAGATTCTAGAAAATGAATTAGTGCCACAATTTATCATTGTAAGGCTAAAGTTTGAAAAAAATAAATTTCCTTAAGATGCGAGATGCTTTGTTATCTAAATGGCTGGAAGAAGAAAGGGCAAGACTAATTGAAGTCTACTGGGGATAATTAACTTGGGGAGGGACTTAAGAAGATATGACAGTCATGATTGAGAAACCAAATGCCAACGCCATCCCCACTGTTGCTGAGTCTATTCTGACTTATGGAGACCCTGTCGGACAGTTAGAACTGCCAGATTATTTCCGAGACTGTAATCTTTGTGGAAGCCGCCTGCCTCGTCTTATGAGGAGTGGCTGATGGGTTCCACCAGACTTTAATTAGTGGTAGACCTATTGATTGGGAGCTGTGTACTTTAACCACTGTGCTACCAGAGCTCTTTAGTGATGGATAGGAAATGATTTTTATATACCAGACAGTGACCATCAGTAATTAAACACATTGGTAGATGCTGTTTGTCGCTATGTTTGTGTTCAACCTAATGTTATTCTGGTTTAATTGTCTTCATGAGGGACTTTCAGTAATTCAAAAGGGTCTTAAAGTTAACACGAGTTATTTTTTGCATTAACAGGCTTAGCTGGCACTCTGTTGATATACAGACAATGTCTAGTCTATTGAGGATAACAACTATCAATTAAATAATCCAATTCCTTGACAACAGATATGTCAGCTGAGTAAAACCTGTTAATTCACTGATCTTTGGAGATAAGCCCCTTGAGCAGAAGCGAAGGCTATAATTTCTGCAGTGTTTTTGGCTTTGTTATGTTATCTTGGGCTGGAGATTTTTCATTTTTAATGAGCACAGTTAGTGTCAGAATAAGATCAAAAGGATAGCATTTGTCCAGAGATATATTTCAGATAGGAAAGGGGATAGAAGAATGAGAGGGGAAGAGGAAATAGTGAACACAAGGAGGGAGTGGGAAGAGTGCTGTTGCATTGTGGAGACTTGCAGTCATTGCCACTGAAAGAAAAGGCATATGAGTGGTTTAATCGCAAGAAAAAAGTTGAAAGAAAAACACTCCAAAACCCTAGACCTCGTTGGGTCCAGACTGCCACTTAACAGAATTGTCTATAGTGCAGTGCTTTTTCTGCCTTTCAGCTTACCCCCCACTCCTGCCTTTCAGCACCCTGCTCTGTAATCTATAAGTGGTTATCATGACAGGCTTTGAAGCTTTCTAATATACAAGCCTGATCTTATAAAGATGAGTGATTTTTGTCAAGAAATAATATTTAAATATGTGGGAGGTAACCAAGGAATGAGTATGGCCACCTAGAGATAGTGTGCTTGGGAGCTCCAGTAGTTGCCCTTGTTAAGAGTAATTGATGGTGGGGATTTTAGCCACCCAAGTGTGCTGGTTAGGAATATTTTTCAGATGTGAGCCAAGAAGGGGTTTCCAAGCTTCTATCACATAGGCATAACCAATCATGCTTAGATAAGAATGCCATCTCCAGAGATAACAGCACATGTGGAGTCTTCCCTCTACCATGCTCCTTAATTTATATTGTGCATATGTTTGTGGCTTCTACTGGAAAGGAGGTGTATTTTCTTCTTCTTCTTTTTTATTGTAAAAACATATATGAGGATACAAGGGTGTTAGGGTTGGGAGCAGAAGAGGCTGGGCAGGGATGAAATCAGAGGGCTGCACAATTTGGTGAGTGGAGGGAATGGACCAAGGAAATAAGATCCAGCGGGGACCAGAAAAGACAGGGTAATGGTGAGCATAGTTCAATGGTGATTAGTTATTTGTTTCATTTTTTTAACAAGGAAAGTTTCTTATTCACTTGTGGGTTTCTCATTTGGGAATGGGGTGCAGACTTCCTGGCTTTTTCATGATGGACAGGGACATTGAGGTGAAGGGGGAAGGGAAGCCCACTTTTAACAGTTTATTGGTGGTCCTGAGTTGAAATTGCATGCCGCCTTGTTCAGTTAGAAGATATTTTCCTGATGTTTTCAGCCCTCTGGGCTGCAAAGTGTTTGCCAAGGTAAGTCCAGTGAGAATGGCTGGCTGAACCCTGAGGCTCCATCCTCTTTCGCTTCCTTGACTGGCAGTTATATTTCCTTTTTGTCTCTGGGACTGGCCTCAGGGTTCAGGTCTGGAGTAAGACTCAGTGTTCAGGTTACCTATAGGAAAGGGAGCAAACCTAGAGAGAACAAACTTACGAGTTACAAAGAGAAGGGCTTTGGATGTGTTACTTACCAATGTACTGGAGAAGCAAGTGGGGGAAAGTAGCCTAGATAAAATTCCTCATATACACTAGGTGGTTCTCCCCAGCGACCTAAAGGCACACCCTGGGGACCAGGCGGCACTTCCCAGAGGTGGTGTGGCAGCCCTTGGGGGCCAGGTGGCACTTCTCCCACCAAAGCCCCCCTTGAGGTCTGGACCCTCCGCCTCACTGGAGATCATGGCCAGGGACAGCACCGCCACCATCTCCCCAATCCCCTCCACCAAGTGGTCCAACTGCAACTCGAAGTAGACATCACTACCCTCCCCCTCTACAAATGGAGAAGGGTTTTGAGAGTGGTGAACAGACTCTGCCCTAGGTTGAAACAGTTCTTGGCAGCAATAGCCAAGTCATTGAAAGATGTGGTGCATTGAGGAGATCCGCTGTCGAGGATCTGTTGTTAAGTGCCATCAAGTGGTAGACCACTAATAGTGACCCTATGAACGAAAGACTGATCACTTGTATAACTTTGTTTCACTAAGTTCATAGAGTTTCTGGGGGTAAACTATTTCTGAAGTGGATGCCACTCCTGCTTTCAAGCTTGTTTTAATCAGGGAGCTCCACCAAACACTGTCCACCAGGGGTAACCATTATTGCATTTGTCACATCAGTGTCACAGTGTTTATGTCACAGCAACCATGAGTTACCTTTGTACAGCCAATTGACAGACCAGTGAAATACCACTTAGAAGAATGTTTGACCAAAAACAATTAAAATCAGGCCTGAGGGTTGCTCTTTCTATGGTTCACAGCAATTCTGTAAACAACAGATATAGTCCTTGCACTATCCTACGCCGTCCCCACAATCCAACACATGCTCAAGCTCGTTGCTACAGTCACCGTATCAAATCCATTGTGTTGAGGATCTTCTTTTCTTCTTTGACCTATCCAAGGAAATCTTCCTCACTGACAGCTAGATCCTCTCCTGTATCTAGTCCTTCACCTCCTGTGGCTCCATGGTGCCATTGTCACCACCCCTGCCATCCCCTACTGTACTGGGGGGGGGCTCCTTGGCTGCTGGCATCTGCCAGCACCTGCCCTATGGGGGGGGTTTTGTCACACTGGCTGCAGTGCCCGGTGCCCACTGCCTGATCCAGGCAAGGGGACCCGTGAGCTCTGGCCATGGTGGCCCTGCATTGTCATGGCAGTGTGTGCTTAGTGGCGGATGGCTGACAGAAGCGGGACTCACCCATGATTTTTTGGAATCTTTGTCCTCTTGATGATGAGCTTCAATCTATAGTAAAGACCAGTAGTCGGCTGTTTCAACTGTTCAAGTATAGATAAGCTGTGGGCTGTGGAGGGCCGTGGTGGTCCATTTCAATGTAGCTTGCTGCACCTCCCCCTCATGCTGCTTCCCCCACTGCTACCATCTTGGTTCTGAGAATTTCTTTTTAGAATAAGTTTATTCTGCAGCCCGTGTGGGGCCTTCTTCATACTGACTGCAGGGCCTGACGCCCACCACCTATCCCAGGTGGACCCCTGGGCTCCAGCCGCGGTAGCCCCACAGGGCTGTGACAGCATGGGCTTGGTGGGGGGGGGCTGGCAGTAGCGGGACTCAACCATGTTTTTTCGGGAGTCTTTGTCTTCTTGATGTTAAGCCTTAATCCATATTGAGGACCAATAGTGAACTGTTTAAATGTTCAGATCTAGGTAAACTGTGGGCTGTGGAGGGCATGGTTGCTCATTTCAGTGTGTCTTGCCTCACCTCCTGCTCCTCACGCCGCTTCTCCTGGCTTGTTTTCAAAGTTAAGAGTAATCTTATCTTGCCTTCCCCTCGGTGTTAGGGGTAGTGCAAGAAGAGTAAAAGATTTTGTGTTCTCAAGCTCTTCTACACTTAGGCTGAGTGTTGATTTAATGTATATGAACCACCAGATGGCAACAGAAAAAGTGTTTCTACGGTTAATTTTTTTCTCCCCCCCCCCATGGCACACTGCTCACTATCTTTGAGTATATGTAGGCAATATAAAATTCTTGGCTAAAAGCAAGGAGAGATTATAAGAGCTGACAATGAAGATCACAACAGGGAACAGTGGTAGAGTGTGACTAGAAAAAGACATTTTATTTACATGAGCACATGTTTAAACTGGTCCCAGAGGGGAGTTAGTTTCCAGGGATGTAACTTTATGATTTATATTATTGTATAGTCAGACTTTTATTTGCAGTTTTTGTAATTCAGCATTTATTCACCTGTGATGAGTTGCACAACATAAAAGAAACATAGTTCTTACCCTAAAGCATTTTATGTAACACCCTTAAAAGGAGTAGATGCATGATCTAACAAACACTGAACATATTTATATAGTTGCTGGCTAAAGCGGTTTTCACTTAATGTAGAATTTGTTTTATTTTTTGCCTCATAGGCATTTCCCCTTTTTTCTAAGTGTTTCTCATTTACTGTTTCAAAGTTTGGGGGGTTTTTACCCACAGTCAAGCACACTTTTGATTACAAGTTAGCAAGTCAGTCTGAACTAACTTAGAAAAGGTTTCATTGGAACAATCCTGGGTCATCACAGTGTTACTGGAATACCACCACCTTGAAACTTGGCAAGTTTCAGATCCAGCTTCTCAAGAATAATAGTGAAGTGCTTGCAACCTCTCCAGTTCTGGCCTCTTTGTCAACATCTCTGTTGGCTTCTATTTCTGTGCTGTGCCATTCTTGACTTACTGAAAGTGGACTTTCTGTGCCTGAAACCACACTGTCACTAGTGTCCAGTCTGCATTTTTGTCACTTTCAGATTCTGAAAATATTCACTTAAAGCTTTCTTTGGTCCCAAGTCCCAGATTGGCAAAATGATCAGAATTATATTGTAAAAACATCATTTGAGTTGTAAAATGGAGTGTGTGTTGGAAGAAAACAATGAATGTTTGGAGGTTAATAAGACTGTAATAAGAGTTGAGCTTAGAGGAGGAGGGGTGCTAGGGATGGAGAGGTAGATGGAGTGGAGAGAGATTTAGGAAGCAGAGACAAGCTTCGAGAGGACATTGGGCACGGAGGGTGACTAAGAATGTGTCAGGACTGATGTCCAGTGTCTGGTTGGTGTGACAGGTTGGCCAATATTCAGTGAAGTTTGACACTTCAGTTTGGGCAGTCTGAGGATGATTTTGAGTCTGTTGAGTGTGAAGAGCCTTTGAGTTCTCTAGAGGTGGTGTGAAAAAGGCGTTTGGCTCTGTGAAGAAATTTGGGACTTTGTTATAAATTTTTGTGGAGATGATGTAGCATGATGTTTAAGAGAATGAGGTTGGCATCAGATACAGCTTAACCCCTTGATAGCTGTGCTTCCTTGGGTTAGGTGCTTAAGCCTTATTCTTGGTATCCACGAAGTAAATACAATCTTTGAATCTAGCTCTTGGGAGAACCAACTGATATTCTGACATATAAGATGTTTACTACCTTACCAGATACTCATCAATTAGTGTGCATCCAATCAGTATCAAACTCTGTTCCCTAGTTGATCCTGACTCATGACAGCCTTGCATTGGTTTCCGATATGGGAGATGACTGCCTTTCTTTGTCCCACAGAGAAGCTGGTAGGTCCACACTGCTGACCTTTTGATGAAGAGCGCAGCACTTAACCTGCTATGCCGTTAGGGCTCCCTCTAATAGTTGTTAGGTTTTGCTGTTAGTACACTTTTGTGGGCCGGGATCATACCTCTTTTTTTCCCTGCAGTGCTAGATATTAACAGTCTCCTGTGACCAGCTGTGATGAGTAGAGAAGAGCATGAGATTAATCTGATTGTGACTTCCAAGGTAAATTGGAGGAGATGAGAGAGTGATCGAGAATGAGGCAGGGGATGCTGTGGTAATGTGTGAAATAAAAGTAGACAAAACCCAAACCTACCGCCATTATGGCATTTCTGACTTTTAGTGGCCCTGGTACTGCTATATGGGTTCTGAGGGAATTCTTTAGGGACATTCATTGCCTCAACTTTCGCCCACAGAGCAGCGGTGTGTTTGAACTGCTCACCTTTTGGTTAGCAGCTGAACGCGTATTGGATAGAAAACCTGGGCTTAATATTGCTGTAGAGAGGTGAATTAGAGTGGAGATTTGGAAAAGACCATTGAATGCTTGCTAGTGAAGTGGGAAATGATCATTTTGAGGACTGTTGTTGGAACACAAAAACAGGTGAAAGTAATTATGAAATGAGTGGGTTTTGTGAAAATGGAGTCAACAGGTGTGCTTTGTATGGTTAAAATTTTCTAGCCGCAAAACGAACTCTGGAGGTGTTTGAAATGCATAGTGGTCTCAATGCTCTTAATGCCTTGGGACAATTCCTTTGTTTCATATTTGAAGGGGAAGGATGTGGGTTGTTGTCATGTGGCAAAATGACATGTAATCATCACAGCTCTTTGAGGTAATAATTTCACACACTTTTATGATTATTGGAGGCTGGTCAACAGTGTGAATCCACCAACCCCTCTGCAGGGGAAAGACAGGCACCCTCTTCCCATGAAGACTTACTTGATAGCCTTGGACACCCATTAGAATTGGAACTGGCTGGATTGCCATGGGTTTGGAGGCTTCTAGGAGCTCTGGTGGCATTGTGGTTAAGGCATTGAGCAGCTAACCAATAGTTAAGTTCTTTAAATCCAAGTGCTGCTTCTCAGGAGAAAGATGTGGCAGTTTCCATAAATATTCTCCAGAGCATCCTACAGGGAAGAGAATGAGTTGACATTAACTCAGTGGCAGTGAGTTTGGTTTGGAGGCTTTAGCAACACTGCTGCCAGAACCAGGTGGAAGAGTCCTCTCAACCTTGTTATAAAAATGTAGAAGCTGTGAACAAAATACAAGAAGAACAAACGAATGCATTCCTGTGCCGGAAAAACCAGGAAATCTCTAGGTGCCAAGAATAAAGGGAAGGCAAAGCCAGGGCAGTAATTAGGATCTCTAGACCTGGAGTGGTTTCAGCATGAAGACAGGCCTCCAGGGCTTGGTTCTAAGGAGTGTACGCCTGAGAAAAAGAAGAGATGTGACCTTCCAAAGCAAACCAGCTGCTAATGTGTCAATCTGACTTGTGGTCACCTGCATCTGGGTGTAGAGCAGCACTGTGCTCCATAGTTCTCGTGTGGTCACCTGCATCTGGGTGTAGAGCAGCACTGTTCTCGTGGGTATGCCCTCTCAGAAGCAGACCATCAGGCTTTGCTTCTGTGGTACTTCTGGACAGGTTTTGAACTTTTCAGTTAGTAGCTGAATACATAACTGAATCCCCCAAGGTCCTGGACAAGGCCCTAGGTCTGATAGAATGGAAAGGTGGAATTGAGTACTTCTATATGAAACATGGAGGGGAAAAGAGATCTAAAAGAGATGTACCCAGTAGTCCTTCCATTCATATCTTAGTTGTACAGTGCTGGCGTGATTAGATGCCTTCGAGTAGACTCCAATGCAAAACCACCTGTGTACGACAGAAGGAAACACAGCTTGATCATGTATCTGTACAGCCCCTCCTCTGCTTGAGCCACAGTTGCAGCCACTTTGTCAGTACATCTCTTTGAGGCTCCTTTTTGTTAGCCCTCTACTAGGCATGATGCCCTTCTCCAGGGTCCAGCCCCTCCTGATAACATGCTCAAAGTGAGGTGAAATCTTACCATCCTCCTCTTTCTCACCCCCAAGGGGCATCCTGGCTGCACGTCCTCTAAGACATTTATTCTCCTGGGAGCCCATGGCATATTGAATATTCTTTACTAAAATCACAACTCAAAGGCATAAGTTCTTGAGTCTTCCTTATTCATTATTCAGCTTTCACATGCATATGAAGTTATTAGGAACAGTAAGGCTTGGATCAGGTGCACTGTAATCGTCAAAGTGACATCTTTGATGTTTAGCACTTGAAAGAGGGTCTTTGCAGCAGATCTTGACTTGTGCTTCCATGGATGTTGATTGTAGATGCAGGTAAAATGCAGCCCTGTGGTGCTGCTGTGGGGGAGCTCTGGCGGCATACTCTGTAGGGGCTTACACTCACTGGTGCTAACCCAGTGTGGCACCTCTCTAATAGCTCCGACCCACCAGTGCCTCTAAAACCCCACTAGAACCAGTTCGGGTTCGATGGCAGTGAGAGCAAGCGATGGTGTTATAACGCAGTTTAAGCAGACTAGATGTGTAATTTCAGGGGGTTGGCTCTAGGGGAAGCTTTGTCTCTGCTTGGGAGGTAGGCCCTTGTTTCTTGTTTCCTTGGAGATCTCCATGTGGTTTTACATCTCTCATGCCCCATTTGTTGTTGTTATGTGCTGTCAATTCAACTATGACTCATAGTGACTCTATGCACAAAAGTTCTGAACCTTTCTCTATCCTGAGCCAATATCACTGTCTCTAACACACCTACCTTAATTAGCCCAGTTACCATATCAGTCCATCTCATCCAGGGTCTTCCTCTCCTGTGCTGTCCCTTCACCCTTCAAGGACTGGTTCATCCTGGCAACATGCCCAAAGTATGTCAGAAGGAGCTTCAAAATCCTTGCTTCCAAGGAGCAGTCTAGTTTCATCCTCTTCAGGACAGACCTGTTTGTTCTCTTGGCAGTCCAGGGTATATGCAGTACTCTTCTTCAGCGCCACAACTCAAAGGCTTCAATTCCTCTGTCATCTTCAGTCATTGTCCAGCTCTCTAATGTGTAACAAGCAATGGCAAAGACCATAGCTTGGATTAGGCACACTTTAGTATCCATACTGTCATTGTTGCTCTTTATCACTCTGGGGAGGTCCCTGACAGCAGATTTTTCCCAGTGCAACTAATCTTTGGATTTCCTGACTGCTGGTGCCAAGAATGTTGATTATGGAGCCGAGCAATCCGAAATTGTTAACAGTCTCAATCTCTTAATCATCTGTTTGTGGTGCTGCCAGTTGTCCTAGTGGTGAGAATCTTTGTTTGATGTTGAGCTTGCCCTTTTAGGTTTGCTCATTTTATCTCTTGTGAGAGATTTATTCAAGACACACCCCATATTAATCCCACCTCATTAGAAATAACAGAAGACTCATTCCAGATGGGCACACATATCTTTGGATAACAGGATAATCTGGGAAGTACAGAGAAACTTGCTGTCCTCCTGTGATTAGTCGGAAATAGGAGAAAGAAAAAGTAAGATAAGATCTGATATCTGGAAATATTTCAGAGTGAGTGCAAGCCTGGAGTCCATGGTGAACCCAAGCAGGAAACAAAAATAACCTAGACATTTTGCAGAAGTAGCAATCAAAAACAAAAATATGAAAGCAACTCAAAAAGAAAGTCTAGACTGGCGGATGCTTTGTTCATGACCAAAAACTAGTATCTTCAGAGTGAGTGAGGAGACAACTGTTGTTGTTATGTGCCGTCAAGTCGCCTGCGACTCATAGCAACCCTATGTATGAAGACAACTACCAACCTTAAATTTAGTATTCATTTAATTACCCCCCAGAAAGGATATGAAATAAAGACCTAGTACACAAAATTGGCATTTGCTGAAGGAACTACTAAAAGATATAGTTCAAGAAGAAAGACACTGAGACCCGAAGGAAGGAAAGAGTGTGCAAGATGCTAAGTGGCAGGAAGCAAGTGAGTGATGGATGAACCCCTCACATTAACTTTGTGTATATTAGCCTTGTGGTTTCAGAGATGTGCTAGCAATGTCTGCCACCACTGTAGACAGACTGACAAGAGAGGAAGGAATGTGGTCATCAGAGTTTATTCAGTCACTCCATGTTTCTGAGAGAGCTTATGTTTAATGAACATAAGAGACCTGGTGATGTAATGGGCTAAGCTAACCAAAAGGTTGGCTGTTCAAACCCACCAGGCACTCCTTGGGAGAAAAATCAGGCTGTCTGCTTCTATTAAGATTAGCACCTTTGGAAACCAGTTTGGAGAATTGGATTCTGTCCTGTAGGGCCACTGTGAGTCAGAAGCAACTCCATGACAATGGAATTGAGTTCAGCAAGGCACTACATTGCTATATAGTTTGTTAAACAAAATACACTATCTTCTTTCATCAAATACGCAGTTTGTTGAAGTATAGGCAAACTGATGCAATTGATTCTAAAGGACTTCTTAGAGTCTGAAAGAACATGGTCTGGAGGCTTTGAACTCAGATTAGCACCCAGGAGCACAAAGACATAACAGGTTCACATGGGAGAGACTGGGCAACAGGAGCTCAGGCCTCAGTGTTGAGATAATATTAGAAATCTTGCCAATAGGTAGGACCACACATCAGGAATATATTTAACCAATACGTTGTAAAATCACCATTATGTTCTCAAATGGGGTCTTATTTCCAGGAAACCAAACTGAAGCAAACCTGTTGGTGTGGAGTTGATTAAGACTTATGGTCACCCTATGAATTGCAGAGTGGAACTGTGTTCCATGGGTTTTCAGTGGCTGAAATCTTGTGAAGGTGGACTAACGGGCTTTTCTTTTACTTCATCTCCGGGTGAATTAGAACTGTCAGCTTTTCACTTAGTTTCTGTGGTCAGATGCCATCTGATTAAACCTATTTTTAAAGCCCTGTGTACAGAGCAAAATGCTGGCTGACACTAGAACACAGATCATTCGTGCCACCCAGGAGTCTAACTTACTATCTTAGCAGTGGAACTTGAATCTTAGCTATTGGACAGCTAGATTAAATCCACCAAGATAAAGTACTTTCAACATTTTTGGACATGAAATATGTACATGGGGGAACATGTTTAAGATATTAAGCTCAAAGATGGTAATTAGTGACAGATGAGAGAGAGTGCATCAATTTGCATTTCTTTTTTTTTTTTTTTTTGTAACAATGCATTATGATTGATAGTTTCTCAACAACACTGTAGGACATTTGCTTCAGTTTAGGATCCTGGAGTCTTACCTTTGGAAAGACTAAGGTTGACAGCTCACCCTAAGTCTCTGTAAACTTTAATTAAAATTAATAATTTTTTAAAAAAGATTATCTACAACTCTTACATTGCTGTTCTCTGATAGAATCAAAAGAACAAATCAAGGTATATGGCTCTGTGTAGACTGCTGCTTCATAGTAATTGGAAAACTAATCTAGAATTTTACTACAAGTGTAGTTGAAGCAGTTTTTAAAAACCACTATTAACTTTGTATCAGAAACTGAGCTTTCGTGGGTGAATACATTGAATTTCATCCAAGGTACTATTTAAAAAACCACCAAACCCACCGCCATTGAGTTGGTTCCAACTTGTAGCCTCTGTCCATCTGGTTTCTGAGGCTGTAACTCTCGACAGGAAGAGACTGTCCGTCGTTTCCTTCAGAGTGGATAGTTGATTTGAGTTGTTGACCTTTTGATTACCAGCCCAGTATCTTATGGCTTATACCATTAGCAGCAAAAACATTTTTTTAAAAAAGTCAGATTCCTTTTTCCCTGTGAATTCTCCCACATTAAGCACTGAGGAAGCAGTGGAATCCTGAGCTACTATCCCTCACTGCTTGTTCTAGGGAGTAAGTTGGAGTCTCTGACCCACTGTGCATTGTAGTCAACAGCAGGTAACACTGACCAAAATGAGGCGTATCTGGGTCTTTTTTTTTTTTAACTTATGAGAAAACTAGATAGCATGTTCTGTTGGTATTAAGAAAGATATCTGGTATTGCTTTAACAGGAATACCACAAGTGGGTAGTTTTGACAAATGGAAATTTTTTCACAATTTGGTCGACTTAGACGGTGGAATTCAAGGTGCTGTGTCTAGGGAAGGCTTTTTGTGTCAGCTTCTATTCTTTAACTCCTTGGTGATCTTCATGTTGCTGTTTATGTTAGTTGCCTTTGAGTTAACTCTGACCCCATGTGCTCACAGTCTCTGCTGGGGTTTGTGTCAGTCTGTTTGGTCGAGTCTTGCTCTCATCTATCTTCCTCTGTGCTCGTTTACTTCTTGCTTAACCTACTATTTTATAACCCAAAAGAGATTGATTTAAGATACAGCCTAAATCAATTCTTCCTCATTAAGATGAAAAAAAAAACTCCTTCATGCCTAAATGGGATTCTAACTACTGATACACCCAAACCACATCCATTACCATCAATTCAGACTCCTATCAAGGTGGCAAGAAGCTGCACTGCAATCCCAAATGCATGCAGTTCGAGGCCACGAGCTGCTCTGTCAGAGAAGGACTGGCAGTCTCCACTAGTGTGATTACTGCCTCTGAAAACCGACCAGAGGGTCAGTTCCAGCTCTACAGTACACAACAACAGTCACCCCTCTACAACAACTCTTAACAACAATAATCCTGTAAGAATAGGGCTGCCCTCTGGGGTTTCCAGAGCTGTAAGTAAGTCCTTACATTGTGTTATAAATGGCTAGTGGTTTCTCACGAATACTCCTGGACTTTGAAAATTGCTTCAATCTAATATCCTAGAGTCTTTGGAAAGACTCAGGTTATCTGTAGCTCCAACTTTGCTGTTCTCTGATGGAATCAAAAGAACAAAAGAAGTTGTATGCCTCTGTAAATTCTTACAGAAATGATTGCCTCCTTATTCTCCAGAGAGGGGCTTTTCAGTTGGCACTTGAGCACTGTAGCCACTGTAACAGTTTATTTTATTTTATTTTTTTTTTGGTGGTGGTAGTGAGCACAATTCTTTATTAAGGGTTACTGCAGAAGTTTCTAATGAACATGAAAGGGTGTTCTGAATGTATTGGGTGAAAATGGAACTTGTCCTTATGGAACACATCTCATGCAAAGGGCATGGCTACTAAGGCCTTTCTGAGCATTATATGAGCTTATAGATGAGGAAACTGGGGTACACAGAGATCAAGGTCACCCATTTAAGTTGTGGAGCTGAACTTTGAGTTTATTGCTGGCAGTCCCCAGAGCAGGTGATACATTCTTGTCACACTCTGCTACCCTCTAATATGGCATGAATACACGTCATGGAGACTCCAGGTACAGTCTTTCTCCTACATAAGATCTCTTATATATATGTAAATGGAGAAGGCTCTGGAAGGCAGTAGACCAAAATATTGATAACAACTCTCTTTGTAAGTCGAATTATGGGTGCTGTATTTTCTTACTTTTCTCTATTTTCTGATTTTCTATATAATGAGCTTAGATTGCTTTTGAAATGAGAAATAATATAAAATCTTAAAAGCATCACAGATTCTAAAAGTAATGATACAATGTTAAGTCAAAAAATAGATAAGAAATTACTCAGTTTTATTATGTGACACAGTAGGTGTGATTGAAGGAATAGATCATCTTGTTTTAAAGTATCTCTGTTATGGGGAATTTTTCATTTCTCTGAATTTTTTAAGTTTCAAACAAATAGACATTTATAACTTTGTAAATTATAAAATCTATAAAAATTTTTTTTACCATAAGGTTTTTAGTAGGTTTTAGAAAGGCTATGATATTAAAGCAGTTTAGTGGTTTTGGCTGAAATTGCGCTAATGGGTATTTTTTCTTACTTGAAGAAGTTTAAATTATTGTTTTGGGCCTTTATTTTTTCCATCTGCTTAAAAAAGATGTGCTGTCACAAATTACAGGCTCAGTATAAGAACAAAACATCCTTTGAACGATGGGCTGATAAGACATCTCCCTCCCCCCCAGTTTATTTGATTGTTGCTGAGCATGTTGTTATGTGCCGTCAAATCACCTGTGACTCATAGCAACTGTATGTACAGCAGCTCTGAACCCTGACTTGTCCTGAGCCAGTACCTAATATGCAAATATTTCTGTTGGTCTACTCTAAGTGTGCTCTGCTGTACATAGGGTTTTGTGTTTGGTGTTTTTTTTTTTAATTCTTTTTAGGGTTTTTTTTTTTGAAGGCCTGTTATATTTTGTAAATGGATGGCCAATCCGTTCTAGTATGTTTTACTTACCATCAGTCCAACAGTTCCCTCCATATACAGTTAAGTGACGTGGATGACATTCTTTGTTATGCTACCATTCTTATCCTCCCCTGCCCCCCACATTGTCCATCCACTAGTAACATAAACTCATTGCACTGTAAGGTTTCTGTCTAATCTTTTGAGTTGCTGTTGTCAGTTTAATCCCATATAGATAGTTGTCAAGATAGCATAACGCTGAAGACATATATTTTTTATTAGTTAAACTATAGTTTTTTTTCCTATATTTTATTAATTTTCATAAACATTTACAGAGATTTTGGGTTTCCATTCATTCATTGTTGCACTATTCTCTCTACCCTCCT
>NW_006399830.1:2361461-2374597 GCF_000299155.1 Elephantulus edwardii
CAAATCCCTATGCACATCCAAAAACTTCTCCAGTAGGGTAAAAAGGGAAGCCACTGACTGGGAAAAAGTATTTGGTAATATCATATCAGATAAGGGACTGATATCCAGAATTTATGAAATACTTGAGCACCACAACAAGATAAAGGTAAATAATCCAATAGAAAAATGGGCACAGGATATGAACAGGCATTTCACCGAGTTAAACTATAGTTTTAAGAAGCCTTAAAAGGAATATTTTGGGCTTAAGTTTCAAAGATTATTTCTTTTCATAAGAGGTATCAGAGTATTTTCGATTTAATCTGTATTTTTTTGGTTTGTTGTTTGTGTGTATGTCTTTGTCTGGTTTGGGTGTTAAGATTGTGTTTGCTTCATAGAATGAATTAATTAATGAGTATTTTCTTCTATTTTGATTAGAGAAATAGTATAGATGTCAGTTCTTCTCTAAGTTGTTGTGTCATTGAGTGGGAACTGACCCATAGCTGACCCAGCAACGAATTTTCAAAGGCAGTGAATCACATGGGAGGAGACTGCCCATCCTCGCTTGGAGTGACTGGTGGATTTGAACTGGAAGTCTCCGGGCTTGCAGCACCGCTTATTACTACTTGGCCACCAGGGCTCCCTCTTCTCTAGGTAGTAGAATTCCCTCAGAAATTTGGTCTTGTCCACAACTTTTGCATAGTTTTTAAGAGGTTTTTGATTGGCGATTCAGTTTCCCACTTGGTATGGATCCGCTGTGACTTTCCTCCTGAATTGATTTGGGTTAAGTGTGCCTCTCATAATCTGTCCATTTCATCTTGCTGCTTGTTTCCATACTGTTGTTCATAATATCCTGTCATAATTTTCTTTTGAGTCAGTTGTAATGTTACTTCTTTCATTATAGTTATTTGTGTATGTTCTCTCTCAGTCCAGCTAAAGGTTTGCCAAGTTTATTCATTTTTTTTTAAAGAACCAGCTCTGGTTTTATTGATTCTGTTGTTTTCCCCTTTTTGATTTGGCCTATTTCTGCTCTGATCTTTGCTGTTTCCTTTCTTTTAGGTGTAGTTTGCTTTTTTCTTTCTAGTTGCTGGAGCTGTTGAGTTAGGCTGTTAGAGATCTTTCTTTTTTATTATAGGCCGTTATTGTTGTAAATGATCTCTTGTGATGCAGTGTGTGTGGTGCTTGTTGTAGAACCTCTGTAAAGACCAATAAGCAGTTGTTCCAACAAAACAGAGGATGTTGTGTAGTTTAAAATAAGGAATGATGTGCACCAGAGTTGTTTCCTTTTTCCATATTGATTCCTTTTGTGTGATAAGCAAATAATTTGAGAAGCTGCACAGTATGAAGAATGATGCATTAAGATTGGAGAATGACTCATTAATAACCTTCAATATGCAGATGACACAAAATGTGTACTAGAGTTGATTGTATGTTGTGCTGTTTTGGGATGGAATGTTCTATATATGTCTCTTATGTCTAGTAGGTCTGAAGTGTCATTCAGACCAACTGTTTCCTTGTTCATCTTCTTTCTAGGTATTCTGTTTAATTCTGAAAATAATGTATTGAAGTCTCCTTAAGATTTCAGCCTAAACCAGAAATCCATTTAGTGGAGGAAAACAGCCTGTTTAACAGCTGGTGCTAGCAAGACTGGATATCTATTTGCGTTAAATTGAAACATGATCCATACCTCATTCTACATATGAAAACTCACCCAATATGGATTACAGATCCAAATGTAATACCTAAAACTTTACAGGGAAGTCTGGGTGCTGCAATCTCAGAGGCACATGGGTTGAATTCAACAGCTGCTCCACAGGAGAAGGATGGGCAATCTCCTTCCATGCTTGGAGGGTCAGGTATGAAACTATACAGATCATCAAAGGAAAAAAAATAGAAGCAAGCTTTTTAATAAGTGCCATCAAGTCAAATATGACTCATAGTGACCCTATGAATAAGAGATCTGAACCCTGTTCTTTCCTGTGCCATCCTTAACTCTCTAATATACTTGACCCCATGGTTGAAGCTACTATGTCAATCTCGTTGAAGATTTTCCTCTTTTGTTGACCCTTTACCTTTCCAAGCATGACTTCCCTATTCAAAGAATGTCTGTCCTAGCAACATGCCCAAAGTTTATGAGACAATGCTTCACCATCCTTCTCTCCTAGGACCACACTGGGTATACTTTCTCCAGGACACACATGTTTATTTTTTTGGCAGTTCATGGGACACTCAACACTCTTCTTTAACACCACAGCTCAGATACTGATCTTCTGTCATCTTTATTCATTGTCTAGCTCTCAGATACATAGCAGGTGATTGAAAAGTCCATGGCTTGAATCAGGCACATCTTAGATTTTAAACTGATATCATTATTCTTCAGTACTTTAGAGAGGTCCCCAACAGCATGTTTTCCTATTTCATACGTCTATGGATTTCTTGACTGTTGGTACTGATAATGTTGGTTGTAAATACAAGCAAAATGAAATAATTGATGTCAGTCTTTTCTCCATCTATCATGATGTTGCCTATTGGCCCAGAGAAGAGGATCTTTGTTTTTTTGATGTTGAGATGTAATCTACATTTTGTAGGCTTTGATCTTCAAATTAGGTACCCTAATATATAAAAAGGCTATCAAACAATAGGAAAAAAGCAAAGGATAAAATAAAAATAGGATTGCTTAAACGTGAAATTCCTGTGCACATAATGATTTATCCAAAAGAGTGGAAAGATAATCTGCAGATTGGGGAAAATACATTTGGCAACAACATTATCTATGAAGGAACTTCTCTCTCAAATTTCTAGCAAACTCCATCTCAACAACAAAAGACCAACATCTCAATTTTAAAAATGGGCAGAGTACATGAAAGATACAGAAATTCAGAAGGCCTGGAAATGCATGAAAGAATACTCAAGATCATTCACTATTAGATGATAATCAGAATGGCAGTGGAATTTCAACTCAGCCCAGCAAGAGTAGCAAAATTCATTAAAACAGAAAAATGAAAATATTGTCAAGGTTGTGGACAGATTGTAACTCTTATACACTGCTGGTGGAACTATATAATGGTGTAACCACCATGGAAAGCAGCTTGGCCCTTTCTTGAAAAAGTGGAAATAGAAACACTATTTGATCTTGCAATCTCTTAACTAGGTATATATTATAAAGAAATAATAGTTACAACACTAGCAGATACAGGCACAACCATGTTGATGGCAGCATTATTTATAATAACAGAGAGATAAAAACTCGAGTAGCCATCAACCAATGAATAGATAAACTGGTACATAGGATGGAATACTGTGTCATACTAAAGGCTAATGAAAAATTTGTGAAACACAGAAGAATTTGAGAAATACTACATCACATGGAATAATCTCTAGAGAGCATTATGAGTGAAATAAGTCACTTACAAACTAACTTAAAAAGAAGCTAAAAAAATTTATGCATTGAAAGAAAACTCTTTGGATAATTACATGGATGAGAAGCGAGTAAAAACCAGTAAATATAATATTAAGATGACAGAGGAAAGGAAATATAAGGGAATGGTCAGCATAATATCACTAAGGAAAAGGCAAAGAGGTGTACTAGAAAAAGTCTGCCTAGGAATCTGAGGGCAGAGACTCTGTCCTGTAGGATCACTGGCAGAATGAACAACACACCACTTACTGTTTCTCTTAAGGCTGTTGGCCAGTACTACCATGTTCACAGGGACTGGTCCTGTTTTTGGGTGGTACGTGTTCAAGATGTGAGCAGGTAAAAAAGAGCCTAGAAGGTATGCTTGAATAAACATGTACATCTCTTCTGTTGTTAACCCTCTTGACTTATTCTTAGATTAGCAAGCAAGGAAGCTTAATGAATCCCTTTCATGAAAGGACTTCATCTTGCAAGTGTCTTGTCCTTTATTTATTATGATATGCTGGTTTATTATTAATAGTTAACATGAGTGGGTTAAGAAATACCATATAAAATGTATATTGTAAAATGTCCTACTTTTCTATTCTTCCTCTTCCTCATTTCCTCTTCTTGAGACAATCACTGTTCCTAGTTTCCTGGGTAGTCTTGCAAAAATATATTATGCTTATAAAGCCTTGTATCTTTTCCCTGCAAGTGTGTGATTTTATACAAATGATAACTTTATTACTTTGGGAACTGGGCCTAACACACTTGTCTTTGTTCACTTAACAGGAGAGATCATCCAGAGATCATTGCATATTAGGACATAGGGATATGACTAATTTTAAAACATGTACTGTGGAAGCTGTATAAGGTGCAAGGCTATCAGAGAAAGGAAACACAATTATCTTCCTCTAGTGAGTGGAGTGATAGAAAAGTGGCAAGACTGCGCCCTGTCCAAGGTGGGAAATGTGCCAGATCCAGAAAAATGAGGTAGGCCGGCCAGCTTCTGGCTTTCATGGTTTTTTCTGTACATGTAAAATGTCTTGTAAGCCATCTGCTAGAATGTGTAGGCTTTATAACTTGAAGAGTGTCTATTTATGATTGGATGACCTTGGCAAGCCCACATAACCTGTCTGTGTTTCATTTGCTCATTTATAAAGCAGAAACTTAGTATCTCTTTCACAAGGATTAAAAGAAATAATGTATGTGAAACATTTAGCGCAATATCTGACTTAATAAATCATAGTCATTATTGTGCTCATTAATTTATCAGATCAAATGAACCCTAATGTGTTTCTCCTTCTAAAATGAAATACACAGAAGGCATCAAGTGTTTCTAGATCTGTTCACTTACCTTCATTGTCCTTTACTTCTAACTCTGTTCTTTGAATCTTTTACCTCTTCTCTTCCTCTCCCCCAATGGTGCTCCATATTCCTCTTGATTCTGGGGGTTTCATTCTTGGTTTGTTGATGAGACCCTTCTCTGTGATTGCATTAGATGCCATTAATTGTGATTTGGTATAAAAACAAACAGAAGAAACATTTTGTTGATGACATTTCAGAGTGAATTTAATATTTGCAATCAAATTTATTCAAGTCACTAGTCAAGATTATTCTTTTTGTGCTTGGGGTTTCTGTTGGGATTGAAGGAGATGCAGGTACAGATGGTAACTGGCAGAGAGTAATGAGCATGGGATTGAGATGCCACTGCACACTTAGGTGTGGTGGACCTTTTAGATGTCAGCCTGCAGAGACTAATTCCAGGGAGCCTTTCACAAGGGGAGAAGGTGGTGGTGGATATAAAAGAACCCAGCTGTAAACTACAAACAAAGTCAGAGGCAATGTAGTTAGTACACATTGCAGTGTGGATGTGAGTGTGTTGAAACAGAATATTATGCCTGTAAGATGGAGGAGCTGCCTCCGTGAGCTCCTTTCATGTTCTGCCTTAATGTATAGACGGTCTTGCTGAGGGAAGGCCTCATCACTTCCTACAGGTGTGTGGGGACTGATCCCTCTTGGCAGAATCTGCCACGCCTTTGTGCTTTGAGGAGTCAGGGTGGTACACCAGAATTATTTGTGGAGTCCCTTTGTAGATGATTCCAGTGTCTGTATGAACGTTGTGGGATTATAGCTGGCAAGATTAAGGGTTGCTTCACATCCATGTGGTTCCATCTGTGTCCGCTGGCCAGTGTAGCCTAATCCACTAATACCAGTTGTGTTGGTGAAGAATATTGCATACAGCATAGACTGCCAAAAGAGCAGACCAATCTGTCTTGGAAGAAGTGCAGCCAGAACACTTCATAGAAAGATAGGGAGACTTCATCTCGTGCACTCTGGACATGTTACCAGGAGGAGCCAGTCCCTGCATAGGGACTTCATAAGTAAAGTGGCGGGTGAACAAAAAGAGCAAGATTCCAATGAAATGGCTTGACACAGTTTTGCCACAACTGATGTAAACATAGTCAGGATTAAGAGGCTGGTCAGGATCGGGCACCCTTTTGTTCTGTTGTACGTAGATTCCTTATGAGTTGGAATGACACAACCGTACCTAACAGCCTTGCTGGCTTGCATTTTAGAAGGTTGACCTCCCCTTTTCCTTTTTTAAGAGAGCTTTCTGGATTCCTTGGTTGGACAGAATTCTAGTGCTTAGATGGTATGTAGTGTGTGTTGTTCCTTTTGAGCCCCTGCTATCATGAGCTGCAGTGATGGGAGGAATCTACTGATGCCTGAGTGCATCTGGCTGGATTCTTGCTAGTTCTACCATAGAACGGCCATCAGAGAAGGTAACAGAGATAAAGCAATTGAAATACATTTGAGCCTTTCTGGTCAAGTATTTCACTTTGGTTGTCGCTGTTTCTTCTTTATGTTATAAATCTTTTCCATTTACTTAACACTATTGCTAACAATCTTTTTAATCCTCCCCCCCTTTCTGGAACTTTGAATATTTAGAGAGGTGAATGTTTGACTTCGAAACAAAAAGAAGGCAGGAAATTTCACCCAAATTTAGTGTTGGACTGCTAACTGAAAGGTGATTTGAATCCACCAGCTGCTCTGAGCGAGAAAGTTGAGGCCATTTGCTTGTGTAAAATTTTAACCTTAGAAACCCTATAGGTTCAGTAAGCAACGTTGTGCTAGCTACATAATGCAGATTGCTGATGAGTCAGTCTCTGATCCTGTACTTCCTGGGAGGTAATAACTACTGACCCCATTTGAAGGGAACCTCTGGTGGCCTCATGGTGGGGAATTTCACGGTTAACCCAAAGGCAATAGAGTCTCTTCTGGTCTTTTCTTCATACTCTGTAATGACCTTTTGCACTCTTCCTGGATGATATTCTTGATATCCTCCCACAACTCATCTGGTCTTCGTACATTGGTGTTCAAGGCCTCAAACCTTTCCCTGAGATGGTTTTAAAATTCAGATGGGATAGACTCAAGGTCATATTTTGGTTCCCATGGATTTGATTTAATTTTCCTTAACTTCAGCTTGAATTTGCATATGAGTAGTTGGTGGTCTGTTCCACAATCAGCACCTGGCCTAGTTTTCACATCTGATATTGAGCTTCTCCAGGGGTTAGAAGTAATCAATCTGATTCCTATGCATACCATCTGGTGGAATCCATGTGTATAACTACTGTTTCTTAGAAAATGTATTTGAAATTAATAAATCCTCGATTGTGCAAAATTAAAGAAAAAAAAGAAACCCTCTGGGGCAGTTTTACTTTGCCCTGTAGGGTTGCTATGAGTCAGAATTGACATGATGGCAGGGGGTTTAGTTTTGGGTTATTGCCATTCCAGAATAAGTCCTTCTTAATGTAGCTGCCCAGAGGTGCTCTGGTGGACCAGTGGTAAGAAGTTGTCTTTACTCCCTAAGGCACATGGACCCACTAGCTGCTGCGCAGAAGGATGGGCAGTCTTCTCCCATGTGATTTACTGCTCCTGAAAACCTGCTGGAGGGTCAGCTATGGTTGATGGTATTAAACAGCAAGAACCTTTTATATAGAGAATTAATGGAAGTGAGACTTATATGGAGGAAGTTGGAAGAGTGTGATTACATTATGTATATTGTAATTAATGTTCTAAAGCAAAATATATAAATGGTTGAGTGAAAAACCAACCCATTTTGTAAACTTTTCCACTCGAACTAATTTTTTCCTTTTCAACATATTTGCCATTATAAAAAAAAAAATAATTTGATCACATAAGTTTTAAACTGTTGAGTTCCCTTGAGTAGATTCCAGAGCACAAGCCCTGTGTGACAGTAGGCTTTTCTAGACTGTAGTCTTCATGGAAGTGGAGCTTCCAGTGTTTTTCCTCCAGAGCTGTTGGGTGGTTTTGAACTTTGGGACTGTAAATAAGCAGTTTAGTGCTGAAGCATAGGCTACAAAAGCAGGAGGTAGCCCTCAGGTCTTTGCTGCTGAAGATGAGACCTAGTGATCAATAATGATATAGGAATAGATACCTTTAGCTTCTCAGTAACAGGAAAGAGACTACCATATTATAATTTGTACTTATAAAAGTGAGGTTTGCACTCAAAGCAATAATAGTCTTGTGCTGTTAAATAGGAACTATAGAAATACTCCTTAAAAGAAGATATCCTAATGGAGTCTATTTGAGGTTGCTTTCCAACCCCCCACCCCCACCCCCAATGATCAGTTTTCTAGTCTGTCTTCTATACCTTTATTAAGCCCAGGGAAAAGTAAAGACTTTGCTCCTGGGATATTTGGCTTCTTTTGTGTGTCTGGAACTGCATTTCTTTTCACCATTTCTAAAAAGAGTGGTAGACTCTGAGGAGATTGACATCTTCAAGTTGCTCTACTCAACTTGAATCTTTTTCAGTGATACTTAATTCCAACAGTAATGCCCTCAGACAAAGAATCTAATGCCCTATTTTCATATACAAACTTCAGATCTGACAGCCATAGGCTACGTCCTAAATACTGAACACTCAAGCCTGCATGATCCTGATCATCAGATGTAGCTTGTTTTTTCTCCTTATGTGCTTACAGCATCCTAACCTTTACATGCAGTATTGTAGCCTTTTGTTTTGCATGTCTTTAACCTTATGGATTTATACATTCATAAATGACAGAAGTAAACTTATCTTTTCATTAATATTCAGAGAATATTGACTTTAAATGGAGAAAAAGATGAAAATATTTTCAAATGAGAATTTAGGCCCTATACTTAAAATTCTTTTTACTATAATAAGCATTTGAAGAAGCTCTTATGTGATCCAGTTCCCAGGGACCAAAATGATGATATTAATTATAGATGATAGAATATAAAAGTAAGTTTCCATCATATTCATGTCATAAGAGATTAAAGAGCATATCAACAAAATAAACCAGCTTCTAATATAAAATTACTTTGCTAAGTAATATAGCTGTAAATATAGTTACATTTTAAAAATACATTTTATAGCAATATTCTTACATGGTTGTATTATGACTCTATTAGAGACCACGTCCACTGTCCTCAAACTGATTTTGACTCCGGACGATCCTCTCTTGGATTTTTGAGACTATATGTCTTGACGAGAGCAGACTGCCTCATCTTCCTCCCAGTAGACACCTCTGCAACAGCAGACCTAAGCACAGTGGAGACTAGGGATGGCACAAGATTGGGCATTATTTTGATGTGTATGTAGGGTCGCTAAGTGTCATAGTTTGCTTGATGGCACTTAATAGCAATAATAACATATATAAATTAAATAGCTAGTATCATTTTTCAGAAAGACCAAGGGAATATTATTCACCTACAATATACTCATCTAGCTAGTGAGACAAGGAGGCTTGCTTGTGGGACAACACTAAGCTGCTAACTGGAGAGTTGGTGGTTTGACCCCACCCATGGCTCAGTGGGAGAAAGACTTAGTGCTGTACTCTTGTAAAGACCTCCAAGAACAGAACCACGTTGCCATGGAGTTAATTGTGAGTTTTAGCAATTGTTATGTGCTGTTGAGTCACCTGTGACTCATAGCTACCCTATGTACAATAGCCTTAAACCCAGATCTGTCTTGTGCCAGTCTCACTGTCTCCGACACAACCTACCCCAAATACCCCAGTCACTGAACCAATCCACCTCATAGAGAGGGTCTTCTCTCCTGCGCTGTCCCTCAACCTTCCCAAGCACGACGTCCTTCTCAAAGGAGTAGTGTCTCCTTGGAACATGTCCAAAGTATATCAGACGAAGCTTCAGAGTCCTTACCTCCAAGAAGCTGCCTGGTTTAACCCTCTCTAGGTTGAACTTGTTTATTTTCTTAGCAGTTCATGGTATATTCAATACTCTTCTCCAAAACCACAGCTCAAAGGTGCCAATTCTCCTATCATCCCTAGTCATTGTCCAGCTCTCTGATGCGTAGCAAGTGATTGCAATCATGGCCTCTCTCAGGCACACCTTAGTCTCCAGAGTGACACCATTGCTCTTCAGTATTTTGGAGAGGTCCCTAACAGCAGACTTTCCCACTGTAATACATCTTTTAATTTCCTGGCTGCTGATGCTAAGAGTGTTGACTGTGGAGCCAAGCAAACTAAAGCTGTTAACAATCTCAATCTCTTCACCATCCATCCCGATGCTGCTAATTGGCCCAGTGGTGAGAATCTCTGTTTTATTGATTTTGAACCTCAATCCATATTGAAGGCTGCATACAGTCCTTGACCTTCTGCAACAAGCACTTCAGGTCCTCCTCAGTTTTAGAAAGCAGGGTTGTGTCCTCTGCATAACACAGAATGCTTATGAATCTTCTTCCAATCCTGATGCCACACTTGTCCTCATACAGCCCAGCCTCCGGGATAATCTATCTGTTCTGCACATAGGTTGAAAAGGTATGGAGATAGGACACATCCATGGCTTACACCCTTCCCAGTTTTGAACCATGCAGTGTTTCCTTGCTCTGTTGTGATGACTTTAGCGATTACAGCCTGCAGACCCTCCCGTGCCATTCTGCTCTGCCACTTGGAGTTGCTGTGAGTCAAAATCAACTTGATGTCACCTAATAGCAGCCAACCGAATAGGAAGACACAATTATATTTAGGCATATGATTTACAAAATATCTCTTAATGTAACTTTAATAAGGTGGTTTGTTTTTTATAAAAATGATACATGTGCATTGAGAATTACAGAGGATAACAATGAATAAAGAAAGCAAAAATCAATAGAAATCTTTCTACCTGGAGTTAACATTGTTCATGTTTTGGTGACTAATTCTGAAAATCTCTCTGTGCCTGCAGATGCATAACAAAGTATGCATGTCCAATTAAGTGGGATCAAATGATATGCTATTTTTAATTTTTCATTCAACAGTGTATGTTTTAAAATCTGCAAATAGATATATTATTTTCAACAGATGCATAGTTTTCATTGAGTCAAAATTTTTCTATTAAGGGGCTAACTTAGAAACCGTTTTAGTTTGTCTCCATTATAAATCATAATGGATGACTGTGGTTAGCTATACACTTTATTCTGCTGCTCTTGTTAGGTACCATTGAGTCGTCTCCTACTCATATGTGCAGTATGAAACCGTACCGAATCCTGTGCTTTCCTCACAGTCTCGACTGCGTAAGACCATCGTTGCAGTCACTGTATCAGTCTCTTTGAGAGTTTTCCTATCCTTTGCAACCCTCTCCTTTTCCAGGTATGATGTCCTCCTCCAGGGACTTGCTCCTCCTGATAACATACTTTATTATACTTGCTCTTAATCAGTACATTCCCTTCCTCTAGTCACTTCACATGCAGATACCCTCGAGTAAGATTGCTAGGTCATGGAATATATTCACTTTGCTACCTGTCACTAAGCTGTCATTCAGAAAGGTAGTGTTAATTTACTCTTCTAAATTTTTGCATCTGCTTCTCTGCAAGAACACTTAATGTCAGCGTTTTTAATTATTATAACTCAGAAATATGTGCATACATACTTCCTTTCCCCCTGCCTTATCTTTCCTTATCTTCCATTGCTTTAACTGTTTGTAATGAAAAAATGTAAACGTGGAAAAGTAGGGAGTGTATCTCTCAATTTCAGTGATTTTTTAACTTCAAACTAGTCTTGATTTATCTGTATTCACCTTTCCCCATTTATTGTGACGCAGTTTCCAGACATATTATCATCAGCCTGAGAGGCCTCATTTTCACACACCTCTCTTTATTATAAAAATGAGCATTAGTTTATATACTTATTAGGCATGAAATGGTTATGCATTTATATTTACTAGTGAGCGAGTTGACATTTTTTCTGAGTTGATTTGCATTAGTGTGACTTGGCATTTAAGTTTAATCATCTTAAGCTGTTTAGACACAAAGATACTGTTCATTTCCAGGAAGAGAATCAGAAGCTGAGTTTGTGCTGGTCAGGTAACTTCAGCATTTAGTTCTACCTGCTCCATTTTTAAGCAGGGCATTGACAAATGATCATATCTAGAAGAGGGTGACCAGCATGGTGAAGATGGAAAACAGTGTTATGCGAAGAAAGTTTGATGGAGCTACGTGGGACTCTTTAATTTTGAGAAAAAACCCAGAGATTCAAACCAGCTCATTCTTATTTGACCCCCCTGCACAGACCTGAAGGAAGAGGGTGATGAATGAAGACAGCTGTTTGAAGATCTGTCAAGTGTAAGAGTTTCAGGTGTAACAAGAAAGAAGCTGCTAATTAGGTAGCAATAAATTTTATGTCCTCTCTGGCTCTTCATACTTGGCTTCTACTGATTTTATTTATACACAGTTGATGAAAGCAAGTGATTAGCTGTGTGGTGAAAGGGGTCCTTTTGGGTTTTTGGAACCTGGGATGATTTTTTTTAAAGTGGGGAGAGGAAGTTCAGGTTTTACTCCATACACATGCCTCTCTCCAAAAATGGATTTAAATTTGCAATTTAAAATGATGTTTGGTCACATAAATATTTTCCCTCCCATTCTTGTTAGAAGGAAGTAGTTTACTAGTATAAGTAGAGGAAGCTCTGGTGGCCTAGTGGCAAGAAGCTGCGCTGCAATCCTGAAGGCAAGGGGTTTGAGGCCTCCAACTGCTCTGTAAGAAAAGGTTGGATAGTCTTTTTCTGTGGGATTAACTGCCTCTGAAAACCTGCCAGATAGTCACTTATAGGTTGGTTCTGACTTTGATGGTAAACAACAACAACAACAACAGTATAAGTAGAGACATTCACAGTTCCAGTTTGAAAGTAAAATACGTCTTAAGAATCAAATGTAAATTCATTTGGTGGCAGTTTTTGTTTTTCTGTTTATTTTTCTTAATATTTAATAATGGGTTTTGGGGTAAATCTTAATTGAAATATAACTTAAAATGTGAAGTGCTTCACACATGGCATCTAATGACTGTTTTATAATTATTAAGGTGACTCCACTTGAAGGCATCCCATGTATAGGAAAATTGACAATGCCCGTTCCTGTGACATCTTCCCCATGAGGCCCATTGCTGTGCCCACTGTATGTTTTGAATATCTTTTGACCTAGGAAGCTTGTTTTCCAGCACTAAACGAGCAGTATAGTGTTGTGACCCACAAAGTTGTTCTAAAATTTTTTTAATTACACTTTTGGTGCAAGTTTGCAGAGCAAATGAATTTCCTGTTCAGAGTGTTCAGTGACATTGGTTGTGTTTTTATAATATGGCTGCACTCTCCCTGTTTCTCTCAAGTTCCCGGCTGTATTTGCCTGCATTGTCTATCCCTTCTTCTCATCTTTGATTTTGGGTAAATGTTGACCCTTTGATCAAATGTTCCTTGTTCTAAGGAACACATGCCTGTTTATTTTTTAAATTTT